>NC_056735.1:1173045844-1173124267 GCF_019279795.1 Protopterus annectens
GTCTTGGTCCTTCGTCGGTTGCTGTCAGTGCGCCAGGGGTATACAAGAGGCATCCAACGCCATTTCCTTCAGTTTTTCTTGCCCCAGATGTCAGGTGCCTCCCCAAAAGGTGGTCAGTAGATAGTACCAATAATAAAAGTTAAGCACAAACAAAACATACCTCCAGCTATAAGCAAATACACCCTAAAGGTTGTATCAGACTTTAAGGTAAAGAAAGGTTTCAGCTAGGTCAGAGGGGATGGAGGGAGGGTAACCTGGACTGCAGCAGGGTATACACTCGAACATCTACATTTATGGTAGGTACGAAACTGTACTATGTTCGTGTTACCCTGCTGCAGTCATCACACTTGGGTTGAATCACAAAGCTAAGGATGGGAGGTGGAGTCAAACAGGGTTGAATCCCAAAGCTAAGGATGGGAGGTGGAGTCAAACAGGGTTAGAGGAGGCTAGAAGGCCCTGCAAAACTGCAGTGGCGAAGCCAGCTCTAGTCTTAGAGTAAAGTGGTAAGTGATAGTGTTTGGTGAAGGTGTGTATTGAACTCCAAGTTGCAGCTTCCAGAATATCCTTGGTTGGCACCCCCCTGAGGAAGGCTGTAGATGTAGCTGCTGCCCTGGTGGAGTGGGGCCTTATGCTAGCAGGAACTGGTTTTCCATGATGGGTGTAGCAAAAACGTATGCAATGTGCTACCCATTTGCAAATGGTCTGTTTTGAGATAGCCTTTCCTTGTGATGCTGTAGCATAGGATACAAAAAGCTGGTCAGATTTTCTGAAAACCTTAGTTTTATCCAAGTAGTAACGTAGTTGCCTGTGAATGTCCAAGGAGTGCAGGAGTCTTTCTCCTTTGTTCTGTGGATTTGGGAAGAAGGTGGGTAAAGTGGATGGTTTGATTTAGAGCCACACTGGATACCACCTTTGGCATAAAGGAGGGGTTAGTTTGTATAGAAACTCTGTCTTGATGAAAAATGAGGAAAGGCTCTACTGCCATTAGTGCCTGTAACTCTGAGACTCTTCTGGCTGAAGTAATTGCTAGCAGCAGGGCAGTTTTCCATGATATAAACTTTAAATCAGCTGAGAAAGCTGGCTCAAAAGGTGGCAGCGTAAGTTTTTCCAGAACAAAGTTGAGGTCCCAAGTTGGTGTTGGTGCTCTCCTGGGAGGCCTAATGTTTTTGGCCCCTCTGAGGTACTGCCTTAGAAGTGGGTGTGAAAATAAGGGAGGATCCGTGTTGTAGTGAGCTGAAATAGCTGAGGTGTGGATTTTAATAGATGAAAAAGAAAGTCCTTTGTGTAACATCTCAGTTAAATATTGTAGAATCTGAGGTATGTCCGGCTCAAGGGGATTTTGGCCTTTAGCTTGGTTCCAGGCACAAAATCTTTTCCATTTGTCTGAGTAGGCTTTCCTGGTGCTGGGCCTCCTGGCCTCCAGAATGACATCCATAACAGCTTGTGAAAGAGGAGCTGGCTGGTTGCTTAGGTGATTTGCCATGCAGCCAAATTTAAGGTTTTGAGCTGGCTGTGCAGAATCTGACTGCCTTGCTGAGTGAGCAGATGAGAAATCTGTGGTAAAATCCATGGTGGGCCATGTTCCTTAGTAGTGGGTACCTGTGCTGGCGTGGCCAGTCTGGGGCAATGAGTATCATTCGGGGTCTCTCCATTCTGACTTTCAGCAGCACCTTTGTGAGAAGGGGCAATGGAGGACAGGCATATACTAACAACGTTTTCCAACTGAATGAGACGGCGTCCACTTTCCAAGCTTGATGGTGAAATGTCCTTGTGCAAAATTTTGATAGCTGATAGACCTGTTTGCCAACCCCCAAAACTATGTCTGGGCACCCCCATGTTTGAGTTATCATTGCAAATACTTGTGGATCCAGTTTCCACTCGTGGGGATCCATGATGTACCTGCTTAGGTCGTCTGCCAATATGTTCTTTTTTCCTGGCAGGAATTGTGCTTGTAATTGAACTTGTTAAGTCAGTGCTGTGTTCCACAAGGTCATTGCTTGCCTGCATAGAGGGTAGGAGTGTGTACCCCCTTGCTTGTTTATGTACCACATAAAGTACAGTTTTGTACCTACCATAAATGTAGATGTTCGAGTGCTAATACAGCTGCAGTCATAACAGATGGGTTCTCCTGCCGTCAGGCGGTTCCTCGGTCGGCCAAATTCCAAAGTCTAGGTCCGGCGTCGGTTGTCGTCGCTTCTTCCCTGACGTCAGTGCGACAGGGGTATAAAGGAACCAGCCGACGACATTTTCTTCAGTCTTTCTTGCCCCAGATGTCAGGTGCCCCCTAGAATGAAGGTAACACATAAATTTGTGTAGTAATGCAGTGCAATATAATCAAAATACAGTAGTTGCAAGCAAATACATCATAAATGAATACCCCAATCAGGTTGTATGATGATGTGTTAGCCTATAGGCCAGTCCCAAGAGGGGAAGGAGGGAGGGAAACCTGGACTGCAGCTGTATTAGCACTCGAACATCTACATTTATGGTAGGTACAAAACTGTAATATGTTCATCGTACATACAGCTGCAGTCATAACAGATGGGCAGAATCCCAAAGCTAAGAAAGGGGTGGTAGGCACTAGGTGGAACTAGGAGGAGCCAAAATGCCCTGCAAGACTGCAGTGGCAAAGCCTGCTCTAGATTTGGAGTATAATGGTAGGTTGTAGTGCTTGGAGAAGGTATGCACAGAACTCCAAGTGGCTGCTTCCAAAATATCCTTGGTAGGAACTCCTCTGAGGAAGGCCACAGAGGTGGCTGTCGCCCTGGTGGAATGAGTTCTAATGCCTGTAGGTACAGTTTTGCCATGAAAGGAATAGCAAAAGCGTATGCAGTGGGCTATCCATTTTGAGATTGTCTGTTTGGAAATTGGCTTTCCTTGAGCTCCTACCGCATATGCCACAAAGAGCTGTTCTGATTTTCTGAAAGGCTTTGTTCTGTCCAAATAATAACGCAGTTGTCTGTGGATGTCCAAAGAATGTAGTAAGCTCTCCCCTTTGTTTTGAGAATTAGGATAAAAAGTAGGTAAATGTATGGCCTGATTTAAAGCTACCATGGATACCACTTTAGGCATAAAGGACGGGTTGGTTCGTAAGGAAACTCTGTCCTGATGGAAGATAAAAGGCTGGACAGCCATGAGAGCCTGTAGTTCTGAAACTCTACGAGCTGAGGTGATAGCCAGAAGGAAAGCTGTTTTCCAGGACAAATATTGCAAATCTGATGAGGCAGCTGGCTCAAAGGGAGGCAATGTCAGTTTTTCCAGAATTAAATTAAGATCCCAAGCAGGTATTGGTGGTTTCTTTGGAGGTCTTAAATTCTTAGCCCCTCTGAGGAACTGTCTTGAGAGAGGGTGAGAGAATAAAGGTGGATCAGTGTTGTATTCTGCAGAAATGGCTGAGGCATGGATTTTGATGGAGGAGAAAGAAAGTCCACTGCTTAGCAGTTCAGCCAAATATTGTAGTATTTGAGATAAATTCAGTTTTCCAGGATCCTGCCCCTTTTTCTCATTCCAGACACAAAAACGTTTCCATTTTGCGGAGTAAGCTTTTCTAGTTGATGGCCTTCTGGTCTCCAAAATGACATCCTGCACGTCCTTGGAGAGTAGGGCCTGCTGTGATGCTAAGGAATCTTCCATGCAGCTAGATTGAGTGTTTCTAGCTGGCTGTGAAGAGTTTTGAAGCTGTGCTGAGTCAGAAGAAGAGGCATTAGAGGCAGGGTCCATGGTGGTGAATGCGTCAGGTTCCTCAGGAGTGGGTACCAGTGTTGTCTTGGCCAGTCCGGAGCAACGAGGATCATCTTTGGTCTGTCTGCTCTAGTCTTCAATAGAACTTTGGGCAGCAGAGGAAGAGGTGGGAAGGCATAAACTGTCATTGATGTCCAACTGAAAGAGAGAGCGTCCACTCTCCAGGCCTTTGGATGGAAGATCCTTGAGCAGAATTTTGTCAATTGATGATTTTTGTGGGAGGCAAAGAGATCTATGTCTGGCCTTCCCCATTCTTGGATTATTTCTGTAAAAACATTTGGATGCAATTTCCATTCATGTGGATCTGTCATATTCCTGCTTAGGTTGTCTGCCAGCGTGTTTTCCTTGCCTGGCAAGTACTGTGCTTGCAGTTCAATTTGTAAGTCTATGGCCATGTTCCAAAGTGACATGGCCAGTCTGCATAGGGGGTAAGAATGTGTTCCTCCCTGCTTGTTTATGTACCACATAACTGTGGTGTTGTCCGTTCTTATCAATAGTTGACCTGGTTGTAGAAGGTCCTTGAAAGCTATAATAGCATTTATTACTGCTAGCATTTCTTTTTGATTGATGTGAAGGTGCTTTTCTTTTTGGGACCATTTGCCCTGAATGCACCGATCTGTCATGTGTGCCCCCCAGGCGTTGTCCGAGGCGTCTGTTGCGATGACTTGATTTGCTTGAGGCTTGCTGAATGGAAGACCTGTGTTTGTTTGACATGCTTGAGCCCACCACAGAAATTCCTTTTGCAGACATGGAATTAGTGGTATTATTGTTTCCAAACTATGGCTGTGTTGAGACCATATGTTTTTCAGGTACCATTGTAGCTTCCTCATATGCAGCTTTGCACATGGGATTAGTAAGATGCAAGATGCCATGAATCCCAGAGCCTGCAGGATTTTCCTTGCAGTCAGCCTGGTGCAATTTGCTAGTGTTATGAAGTATTGAATTAGTTGCCCCTGCTTCTCTGGCGTGAGGTAGGCCATCTGGGTGTTTGTGTCCAAATTGGCACCCAGGAAAATTATCTTCAAAGAGGGTATTAGCCTTGACTGTGTATCCCAGAGAGTTCAACAACATTATTACATAAGCCAGATGTTTCAGAAGAATGTGCTTGCTGTCCGCTTGGATCAGGCAGTCGTCCAAATAGGGGTATATTTGTATCCCTTGAAGTCTGCAGTAGGCAATTACTGATGCCAGGCATTTCGTGAATACTCTGGGCGCAGTAGATAAGCCAAAGGGCAATGCAGAGAATTGATAATAGGTTGAACCTGCAAGAAATTTGAGGTACCTTCTGCAATTTTGTCTGATTGGGACATGCAGGTATGCCTCCTTGAGGTCCAATGTTACCAGCCAAGACTCCTTGCCCAGCATGGGAAGAAGTTGCTGTAGAGTGAGCATCTTGAATTTTGGTACGAGTAGAAATGTGTTTAGGATGGATAGATCCAAAATAGGTCTCCAATCTTTTCCCTTCCTTGGCACCAGAAATAGCCTGGAATAAAAACCTTGACCTTGTTCGTGCGTAGGTACCTCTTGAATAGCTTTCATGTTTATGAGATCTGTAATTTGCCTTTGTGCCTCTGCCCTTTGATTGTGTGGCAGGTTTGGCATGCCTCTCATTTTTGGAAGGGTGTGAAAATGGAATTTGTAGTCTCTGTTTATAATGTCCAGGATCCATTTGTCCTTTGTGACAATATACCAATTTTTTGAAAATAATGCCAGCTTTTCTCCTAAGGGGGCTGCCATTTGAGACCTGGTTGGCATGCAAAGGGGAAAGTCATTGGGTTTGCTTTCTGAAAGATTGCGAGTTGTCCTCACCACCTCTTTGTGTAGGAGCTTGCCATTGTCTGCCTCTAAACGATCCTTGGGATTGTCCTCTGCCCCTCGGGCGCCTGTATCTGCCTCTTTGTGGTCTGCCTGTGGCAGGAAAGGACCAGTTTTTTGGAAGGCCAATTTCTACTAAAACGTGGGGGTTGAACCTGTAGAAATTCTTTCACAGTTTGCATTGATTTAGCCTTTTCCTCCATTTTCCTTAATACCACCTCAGCATTAGCACCAAATAGTACATCCTTTTGAAGAGGGGCGTCTAGTAATTTAGCTTTGACATGATCAGGCAAGGCTTGTTCCTTGAGCCAGGCATGCCTACGTATTACTGATTCTGTAGCAGCAGCTCTACATGAGGCCTCTAGAGCATCAAAACCACATTGTAAGGTATGCTTACCCACTTGTTCTGCACTATGCATCAAATCCTGCAACTCCAAGTCTGGTTGTTCAGGTTGTGACATTTTACTTTTCAATTGTGATAACAAAAACTGTTGGTATTTTAGCATATGAAACTATAGTTTAAGGCCCTCATGGATAAGGTAGCCGAGGTATATACCTTTTTTCCCCCACCTTTCTAAGGATCTGGAATCTCTCTCGGAAGGCAGTGGATTTTTAGCAATCGAGGCCTTAACTCCCTTGGGGCCCTGTGAGATGGTTTCTGGGTCAGCAGCATGGCTTTTGTATAGAAATTGGTGTGAGTCAGGGACCCTGTAGTAACAGTCAGGCTAAACTGGAGCTGGAGGTACAGAGTCCGGGTTAAAGCAGGCCTCCGAGTAAACATCATCTAGGATGTCCAAGACAGGAGGTATAGCCAGAGGCCTGTGCTGAGGAAGCAAGGGAAATTCCCTGAGCCTTTTCTTGGAATCTGAATAATCCTGGCCTTCCCAGTGGAAGTGTTCACTTAAGGTATGCAACGTTTCCCCAAATGAGTAATCCTCAGGGGGCGATACAGAAGGGATGGACTCCTCCGCATCAGAGTCTTCAAAAGGGGAGTAAGAATGTTCCTGATCATCACAGTGCCCTGAAATAATGGAGCCCTGATCAGAGGAGGGGGAATCTTCCTCCACTCTAGGCCTTTTGTCTGGAGGGGGCTGAGAACCTCTGATAAGAGTAATTAAATCCTCAGCCATTTTAAGCATCTGCTTCTTAGGCATGGGGCCTGGAGATGGGCTCTGTGTAGCTGGTCTCTTAGAATGCATGGTTGCTTTAGACTTTGTGAAAGCCTTGATGGAGAAAGAAGAGGAAGGTCTGAAGACACCTTGAGTGGAGGTGGACCTGTCCACATTCTGAGTTTCAACGCCAAGAGTGGCTTCGGTATCTGTAGTCGGGGTGTGGGCCGAGGTGCCTGCAACCTCGGGCACAGGAGACACCATCAAAGAAATGTCGTCAGTAGTCAGGGGCTGTGTAGGCGCCTCGCTGAGAACCGGACCACATGTAGTCGGCTTTGGCGTGGTGTCGGTAGAGGCCGCGGACCTCTTGTGTCAGTCCTTGTCTTTGCGTTTTTTAGACAAAACCGGAGTCGGAGTATCCGACGACATAGTATAGTTAAATGCTTTTCCAAAATAATGCTGGGCGAACTCCACCCGACGCTTAATAGTGCTTTTGTTGAATGTAGCACAAAAGCGACAGACCGAGACGTCGTGGTCTGGGCCTAAACAAGGTATACAGAGGGAATGGAAATCCTTATGCGGTATTTGCTTCCCACAAGAAATACAATTATTAACTTTGTCTGACATCGGTCTGAGGCAAGAAAAGTTTCCCCAACGGGGTACTTAGCTTTTAAGAAGACTTCGGTTTCCAAATTTTCGTAATCTCAGGAGCTGGCCGACCGGCACTTATGAACTGCTTCCGCTTCCGGCACCGCGCGGCAAGAAAGACTGAAGAAAATGGCGTCGGCTGGTTCCTTTATACCCCTGTTGCACTGACGTCAGGGAAGAAGCGACAACAACCGACGCCGGACCTAGACTCTGGAATTCGGCCGACCGAGGACCTGCCTGACGGCAGGAGAACCCATCTGTTATGACTGCAGCTGTATGCACGATGAACATCTGTGGTGTTGTCTGTCCTTATTATAAGCTGTCCTGGAAGTAAGAGGTCCTTGAAGGCTATCAGAGCATTCTGTACAGCTAGCATTTCTTTTTGATTGATGTGCAGATTTCTTTGATCTGTAGTCCATATGTCTTGAACGCAGTGTCCTGCCATGTGTGCCCCCCATGCATAGTCTGATGCATCTGTTGTCATAGTTTGCCTGGCTGGGGGTAAGGTGAAAGGCTGACCCTTGTTGAGGTGACATGCCTGTGATCACCATAGAAACTCCTGTTGAAGGCAGGGAATGAGAGGTATCATTGTTTCCAAGCTGTGGCTGTGTTGAGTCCATACGCTTTTCAGGTACCATTGTAATTTCCTCATATGCAGTTTTGCAAATGGTATTAGTAGTAAGATGCCATGAAGCCCAAGGCCTGCAGAATTTTTCTTGCAGGGAGTTGGGTCTTTGTTGCCATTATTTTGAAGTATTGAGTTAGTTGTAGTTGTTTGTCTGGCGTCAGATAAGCCATCTGGGCCATTGTATTCAAGCTGGCACCCAGGAATGTCATATTTTGTGAGGGCACTAGTTTTGATTTTTTTTCATTTACTGTGTACCCTATGCAACTTAGAAGGTGTTTTACAAACACCAGATGTTGTAAGAGAATGTCCTTGCTTTCTGCTTGGATGAGGCAGTCGTCCAGGTATGGGTATATTTGAATTCCTCTTTGTCTGCAGTATGCAATTACTGGTGCCAGGCATTTTGTGAAGACCCTGGGCGCAGTAGATAAGCCAAAGGGCAGTGCAGGGAATTGGTAATGGGTTGAACCTGCAATGAAACAGAGGTATCTTCTGCAATATTGTCTGATAGGGACATGCAGGCATGCCTCCTTGAGGTCCAATGTTACTAGCCAAGCCTTCTTGCCCAACATGGGAAGAAGCTGCTGTAGTGTTAGCATCTTGAATTTGGGTACTTGCAAGTAGGTGTTTAGAATTGAAAGGTCCAGAATGGGTCTCCATGCATTGTCCTTTCTGGGGACTAGAAAGAGCCTTGAGTAAAATCCTTGGCCTTGCTCCTGTGAAGGTACCAGTTGAATGGCTCTCATGTCCATGAGAGCTGTAATTTGTTTTTGTGCCTCTGCCCATTGATTTTGTGGCAGGTTTGGCGTTCCTTTTATCCTTGGCAAGGTGTGGAAATGGAATCTGTATCCTTGTGAGATAATGTCTATGACCCATTTGTCCTTTGTGATGATGCACCAGTTGTCTGCAAAAAGTGCTAATTTTCCTCCCAAGGGAGCTGCCAAGAGAGCTTTGCTTGGCAGTTTGAGGGTTAAGTCATTGTGTTTGTCATCTACTAGCTTGGGGCCTTTCTTCCCCTCCCTTCTGTGTTGCAGTGCCCCATTGACGAGGTTTGTAAGGGATTTGTGCTTGACCTCTGCCCCTTGGGCATCTGTATTTACCCCTCTGTGGCCTGTCAGAAGCTGGAAAGGACCAATTTTTTGTTGGCCAATTTCTGCTGAAGCGTTAGGGCTGTACTTGTAAGAAATATTTGACCGTCTGCATAGATTTTGCCTTATCCTCCATTTTCTTTAAAACCTCGTCTGCTTTAAAGCCAAATAAGACAGCCTGCTGTAAGGGTGCATCTAATAACCTTGCTTTAACATGATCAGGCAGAGTTTGTTCCTTTAACCAAGCATGCCTACGTATAACAGACCCAGTAACAGCTGCTCTACAGGAAGCTTCCAAGGAATCAAATCCGCATTGTAAAGTATGTATGCCCACTTGTTCAGCTGCATGCAACAGATCCTGCATTTCCTTGAATTCAGACTATTGAGAGTGAGTGCTAATCTTTTGTTTTAATTGAGACATTAGGAATTGCTGGTATTTCAGCATGTGAAATTGACAATTTAGTGCCCTCATAGCTAGAGTAGCTGAGGTGCAAACCTTCTTCCCCCACCTATCTAGTGCTCTGGAGTCCCTTTCAGAGGGTACAAGATTTTTAGCCATAGAAGCCTTAGCCCCTTTGGGACCCTGGGAAATGGTCTCTGGGTCAGCAACAGGGCTTTTGTAAAGGAATTTGTGTGGCACTCTATAATATCTGTCTGGTTTGGCTAGAGCAGGAGGCAGAGAATCTGGATTTAGACTAGATTTTAAGTAAACATCATCCACAATGTCTAAAACTGGAGGGATAGCAAGTGGTCTGTGCTGGGGGAGTAAAAGAAACTCTCGGAGCCTTTTCTTTGAGTCGGAGTAGTCCTGACCTTCCCAGTGGAAATGTTCCCTCATGGTATGCAAGGTTTCCTCAAAGGAATAGTCTTCAGGGGGAGAAGCTGAGGGAATGGAATCTTCAGCATCAGAATCTTCATAAGGGGGAAAGGAGTAATCCTGTTCCTCAGAGGAGTCTGAGGAAATAGACAGTTGATCAGAGGAGGCATAATCCTCCTCCTCTTGTCGAGGCCTTTTGTCTGGGCTGGGGGGGGGGGGGTTGGGAACTCCTGATAAAAGAAGATCAAAGAAATCAAATCTTCAGCCATTTTAAGCATCTGTTTCTTAGGCATGGGGCCTTGTACTGGAGACTGATGAGCAGTCTTTTTTGGTTTTAGAGGAGTCTTTTGCTTAGCATAAGATTTTATGGTGAGAGTAGTCGGTCTGAAGACACCTTCTGAAACCAAAGGTGTTTCCACAGCACCGGCTTCTCCTTCTGCAATGTTGTCGGTAGGGCCTATAGAAAATGGCTGCGTTGGCCTAGTACTCTCTGCTTGAGAATCCGAAGCGGTCTGGGGTTCAAATTCTGCGGTCGCCAGGGGCTGCGTAGGCGCCTCACTGAGAACCGGAGAACTGGCGACCAGCCCAGCCGAGGCCTCGGAGTCTGGCTTGGATCTAGGCCACCTGTCTTTATCTTTGCATTTTTTATGCACGCCAGTAGTCGGTTGCTCTGACGGCATAGTGTAATTAAATTTCCTACCGAAGTAGTGTTGTGCGAAATCAAAGCATCGCTTTATAGTTCACTTATTGAACCTAGCACAAAACCGACAACCAGTGACGTCGTGGTCTGGGCCTAGGCAAGGTGTACAATAAGAATGAAAGTCCTTATGAGGTATTTGCTTCCCACAAGAAATACAATTGTTAACTTTTCTGACATCGGACTGCGGCAAGAAAAGGTTCTCCAATGGGGTACTTAGCTTTGAAGACTTCAGACTGAAATTCGATTCGAAAATCTCAGGTATCGGCCGACCGGCACTTGCGAACTGCTTCTGCTTTGGGCACCGCACGGCAAGAAAGACCGAAGAAAATGGCATCGGATGCCTCTTATATACCCCTGGCGCACTGACGTCAGGGAAGAAGCGACAGCAACCGACGCCGGACCAAGACTTTGGAATTCAGGCCAACTGCGGGACCGCCTGAAGACAGAATAACCCCAAACCAGGAAATGCCGTAAGACACAACCAAAGTGTGATGACTGCAGCAGGGTAACATGATGAACATCTGGTAATTCAACAGACTGATTCAATGTATTTTCTGAAACCACTTTGGGTAAAAAGAAAGGTTTAGTACGGAGGAAGACTCTATCCTTACGAATTATCAAATAAAGTGGTTGAGACGATTAGGCGTGCAGATTAGAAACTTTTCTAGCAGATGTGATTGCCACTAGGAAAAGGGTCTTCCAAGAAAGGAATTTCAGGTCACAGTTTGTTGCTGGCTTGAACAGGGGACAAATAATGTACCTTAAAGCAAAATTTAAGTCCTATGGTGGCGAAGGGTTTTTGTACAGGGGCTTTAAAAAAAACCTTCGCCACCATGCAGAGTTTGTAAGAAATTAAAGAAGATCCATTTTCACCCAAATGGAAATTCAATATGGCTGCTAGTTGCATCTCAACTGTCGCTGCAGCTGCGCATTAATAAAAAAAGCTGTGCTAAGAAATCCAAAACCGTATGAATAGGAGAGGTGAAGGGCTCTATGCCAAGACTCTTAGCCCAACAAACAAAATGTTTCCACTTACTGCGATAAATTTTATGGGTGAAGGGTTTGTGAGATGAACGAATAATGTGTCCGACCGGGAAGAGAGAAGGGTTGCCTGGCTAAGATTGGAATTGGAGCAGTAAAGCTATCAACTTGAGATTGTGTAAATTTGTATGAACCATTCCCGTTGCGTGTGACAGGAGATCTGGAACTGGGTCCAGAGGGTCCAGAATCCAAGGTTCATCCAGAAGAAGAGTCCACAGGAAGGGGAACCAAATCTGTCAAGGCCAGTAGGGTGCAATTTGAATTATTGTCCATTAACTGACTGGCTTTCTGCAAGAAGGCTGGGATCAATGGGGTAAGGGGAAAGGCATATAGAAGTAATTTGGCCCAATCGTGGAGGAGCGCATTCCTCGGTGACTCCCCCAGACAGGGGATCAGGGCAAAATAGTTGCTGCACTTGTTCATTGGAGAGACAAAAAGTTCACAGCAAGGCTGGCCCCATCGACGGAAAATCGTCTCCAGAACTCTTTTGACTTGAGGGACCACTCGTAAGGCATTAGAATAGTCCTGCTGTTTGTCTGCTATAATGCTGGACTTCCCTGGAATGTGCATTGCTATCAAAAAATGGCTGGACAAAGTTGTCCATTGCCAAAACCTGAGGGCTTCTCGACACAAGGGGTAAGATTTGGTTTCCCCTGGTATGTTGATGTACCAGACTACCGACATATTGTCTGACTGAACTGCAATAGCCCCCTGAGGGACAGAATCCTGAAATGCTTGCAATGCTTACAATGCCAGAAGCACCGCTCTCATCTTTAGGACATTTATATGTAGACTGGTCTCGATGGGGGACCAGGTGCCTTGGACCGTCTTCCCCAGACAATACCCCCCATCTTATCTGGGAAGCATCAGTGGTCATCATGACTTTGAGCTGTGGAGGAACAAATGGATGACCTTGAGTCATTTACTCGGACTGAAGCCACTAGAGAAAGTCCTGCTTGCAAAGGTTGGCGAGGCAAAGCTTGAAGGATATGGGAAGCTCTAGGAAGGACCGCTATACTGATGGAAGCCAGTAAAGTATTCTCATGTGGTAACGTGCTAAGGGAAATAGGACAATTGCTGCGGCCATTGAACTGAGAGTCTGTAAGATTCTGCAAAGTAATACTCGGATTGTCATCACTCTTGACAGTGGCAGCTTGGCCACCATCTGATTTGTATCCAGGTTGCACCTATGAACTCAAGGTTTTCCATGGGTTCCAGAGAAGACTGAGATTTACAGTGCACAAATCTCCAGAACGTAGTCTCTTGCCCAAATAAGACGATTTGGGGCAGTAATGACACAATCATCTAGATATGAAAACACCTGGAATCCTTGTTGTCTCAAGTGTGCTGTTACTACTACCATGCATTTGGTAAACACTCTACCTTTGGACTCACTACAGCCCCCAGAGCTCAAAACTGATAGTGACTTGCTCGCAAATAGAAGCGCAAGTGCCTTCTGGACAGTCTGTCTATCTTTATGTGATAGTATGCATCCTGAAGGTCTATACACCACATTTGATTGCCCTTTTCCACAAAAGGAGGAATGGACTGAATGGTGACCATCCAAAACTTTGTCTTTTTTACTGACTTTTTGTTTGCTGAAATCCAGACTAGGTCTCCAGTCCCGTTTTGTTTGGAACTAAAAAGAACCATGAGTAAGTTCTGTATTCTATTTGGTTTGGTGGTACTTCTTGGAGGACTCTTTTGTCGAACAGCTTTTGAATTTGAATGGCTGCTGGTTCCCATTAACTGGGTGGGATGTCCTGGATTCTCTTGATTATGGGAAGGGGTTGGGAAAAAAACTGATCAGATAGCTCCTGGATATGATGTTCTGCACCCATTTGTCATTTGTTATTCTTAGCCAGGAATGTAGATACAGAGACATTCGTCCCCTGTTTGCCTCTGGGGCAAAGCAATTGGGCCTCCATTCAGGAGTGCTGGAAGGGTTTACCAAACAATGATTCTCTGAAGCCCTGGTTTTGTGGCTGCCCTTCTGTCGCCAGGGAGGCATCTTCCATTACTGTTCCTCCCTCAGCCTCTGGGGGGAACTCTCTCCATGCATGTCCTGGAAAGAACCCTGCGATTTTCTGAACGACATCTTTCCGCTGCCTCTTTGACCCCCTAGAGCAGGGTCTTTGAGGCGTGGAAAAATGTATGCCCATGGCAGACAAGGTCTTACCTTCTTGTTCACACCTGCCCAGCATCTATTTCACTTAAGGCCCAAAAAGGGATGAGCCATCAAAGGGACATTTACAAAGGAAGACTTAAAAGGCTCTGCAAAGGTGCATCCAGGCATACCTCCTCAGAGATGCCTGAACCCACTGCCCTGCAAGTTCCATCCATTGCATAAAAAATGAGACACATGGAAGCATTATCAATAGAATGTAGGGCAGCGAGCTGAGAAGAAACTCTGTCTCGTGACCCCTCAGCTACTGTTCCTTCGAGGGAATCTAAAAGCTCTTTGATCAGATCCCTTTGCAACCTAGTAAAGTGAGCTAGGTAATTCAAGGACCATAGAGAAAAGGTCGCTGATGAAAAGACGTGCTTCCCACATCTATCCATCATCCTGAAATCTTGATTAGGAGGATAGATAGTGGAACTTGTCTCAGAGAGTTCTTTTCTGTTGCTGCCACCACAACCATGGCATCCACCACAACCCCTATGGTCCAAAAATTTTTGCCTATGGGGACGTGATGAATTTAGTTTCCAAGGGGTAGGCTCAAGAGAATCTGGGGTCTCGCACACCTTCTTAGAAATTAATTCACCGAGTCTGTCCAAAGGAAGAGTTACCCAACAGGAGGAAGGTCGAGAATCAAAGGCCTTCAGGTATACGGACTCCTCCGGAGAAGGATTACTGGACTGTCAGCCACCTCTCTGCTTCAATAATTCAGGATGTCTCCAAAGGAGACATCTTCAGGAGGTGACCATGGGGATCTCTCTTCTTCATTAAGGTCAGTATCAGAGGTGATCGACTCTTCAGGCAAGTTTAAATGTTTCCTCTTGCTACTCCTTTTCCTATGGACCTCCTCAACAGGATACTCTGGGGAGGTTTAAGAGGCGGGGGTACCAACTACAATATCCTGAGGCCCAGGTTCTCACTGTCCCTGTGGAAAAGACGGCCCAGAAGGAGAACACTGATTGAACAAAGGGAGTCTGGAAATCTGAAGAAGACCGAGTACGAGAGGCTGGAGAAGCCATAGCCCTCTTCATTGCCTTAAAAGCAGTCTGCTCCCGAACAGAGCAGGCCTCCGGATCCGATAAAGTAGTAGTCAGAGCAGTCACACCCTCGGCTCCAGAAGACAGAATGTCCGAAGATGAAGCCAGAACCAAACTCATGTGAGCCTAAGCCCTGAGGATCAGGAACCAAACCGAAAGCCTCGAAGTCGATACCTGATCCCCAAACCTAGCCGGTGCAAAATGGCTCTGACAGTACTCCGACAGTGCGGAGGAACTCAAGGCAAACATCTGATCCGAAGAAGTCCTCTGATCAGATGTTTGATGGATATGGATGTTCGAATCTCTAGACTCCGAAGCTTGGAAGGAAGTGAGAGGAGGAACAGCAATCGGGGCGGGAGCCATGGTTGGATCCGAAGCTCGAGGGGTTGGATCCAACAAAAGCTTGGCCAGTGCTGGAGTGCTTAGGAGCCTTTATACCACTCTGTCCACGTCATCACTTGAGAGGCTTCTGGTGGACCAAGAAGCTAAGGCTGGAGACCTACACCTAGATCTACAGGGGGAAATAACCTCAGCCAACATCGGACTACCTGTCCAGTCCAATCCAATCTCGGAGCCAAAGGAACTGACTGCTCCAAGGATCTTGTCTGAACCAGCCATAAAAGTGCTTAGATTTGAAGACCCTGACAGATCTGGTAGGTTAGACTTTTTGCTTGATGGCTCCAAGGAATCTTTTGGAGTTGAAGATTGGTGTTTTTGAGGTTTAGAGTGGGTAGAAGCCACAGGTCTATATTAGATGAGCTACCATTCCGATGTTCAAATCATAGATGGTTGACATCATATGATCGAACGTCAGAAAGGTCGAAAGTGAAAGTCAACGGCTTTCCACACACAGAATGGGAACTTTTCCCCTTCTGCACTGAAGTGCGTTCTCAGAGTTGGTATATTTAAGTAGGGGGGGTACAGGGGGGCTTGCCCCCCTGCTCAGAACGGTAAGGTAAGTTTTTATTTTTTTTATTTTATTATACAGTCGATGTTTCGAACTTCGCTCATATGAGTAAGCTCATGTGAGGTTCGAAGTTTTGAAACTTTGACTATATAATATAGACCCGAAGACACAGTCCGAACCAGCAGTAGCTTTAGAAAAAGGAAGAACACCTTTCAACATCAGTTTGTTTTCATGGTCAACAAAAGCCCTTTGGTTGAAGCTGTGACATATACTACAGTCTTCTTGGAGGTGTAATGCCCCTGAAAAATAGTGTGTGAATCACTAAGAGGCATTTTCATGCCACGTTTCTCACATTTTTTGAAGCCTACAGATGTGTCCGGTTTGTCGGCCATATATGACAAGAAAAATTTTGACCACATACACACACACACACACACACACACACACACACACACACACACACACACACACACACATGTACACACGTGCACATACACACACCATGACAGAAAAGAAATTAGGAAGGATTTAGGCTTTTTTATTTTCCAGACAGGAAAAAAGGGGAAAAAAGACAACTACCAACAATGGTAGTAAAGGATTTAGTGACCACTAAAAAGGGGAGGGAAGGGGGCTACCGCCAATGATAGTGAAAACTGCCTAAAAAGGTAATGAAGAGAGGCTAAACAGACTCAGAAAAAAGAGAATGACAGTGAAAAATAACTCTAGAATAAAGAACTATCAAGAAAAGGAGTTATAATGTAACAATATATAGCAAAAACACTCAAAGCCCAAGAGAAAAAAACAACCAACGTTCTTCACAAAGCAGCAAACAAGATCTGAGATGATGTGCGAGGTGCATTCTGGGTAAAAGGTGTCCAAGAGCAATGTTTATGAGGATAAGCCGAAAATTGACATCACATTAGTCTTTTTAGCTCTGCAAAAAAATCCACTCAGCCAGCAGCATAAACTGCTTGTATCTGCATCCATTAAGATGTCAAAATAAGTTTGTGAAAATAGATCCAAAAAAAAAAAAAACAGAAAAATGAAAGCAGCTGCAATCATGTAATACCATAACATCAGCCACATGAACTAACTACAAAATTATAAAGTACTGAAACATCACACACAGACTATAAATACAGAATGTGTCTGCTTTCTGGCATTTACAGAGATGTTAATCAACTGAACAAGGCCATTACACAACAGACCCATTTATTAAGCAAAGAAAATGCAAGCAATTACTTTGGTATACAATGCTAATATTCACCTCCAGAAGTAGGATTAACTCACTCCAAGCAAAATTCACCCTTTTGGGCTTTGCCCTCATGGAATGATCATGGATAAATCCTGCTTCATCTATAGTGATCAGTGAATGTTAGTAAAAGCAAGCTGTGTAAAGGAGGGTGGTGGAGGGGAAGAAGGTAATAGGGAAATACAGACAAGGCCATAGAATTTGTGAAGCTAGTAGGAAAAAAATTCTAACATGTAAACTGCAGGCCATCTCAGCAAACAATGACCTCAACAGGAACTGGCATGGATTCAGTGCCATGATCTGACAGCAAATTAAAATGATACAGTTGTGTGACTGGGCTACCAGAAAAAGAAAGGCAGAGGAGAAACTGCAGTGTTATAAGATTTTACGGTCTTTAATTCGGTCCCATATAAAAGGCTATTTTTAAAACTCAGCGGGGATATAGAGACAAAAATGGCAAAATGGCCAGCTGATTAGCTAACAAGATCATAGATGGGGATATTATACAAGCCTCCTCTCACAGAAGACGAAGCAGATCAGTGCAGTACCACATGGGTTGGTGCTACAGCCAACACTGATGCATTTATGTCCAGTATTGTAACAAAGCTGGAGAACAAGCTCAGTCTTTATGCAGATGTCAGAGAAGAAAGGGCAGTAGTCTGACCCAACACAGACCATTTTAAAAAGGCAAGGTAAATAAGTAGAGGAATGGTAACCAACATTCAATGTCAATAAGTGCAGGATGCTCTACTCTGGAAATAAAACCAATACACAATATGAATAGGGGAACTAAAACCTGGAAATAATGGACAGGAAAAGGTCTAAGGCTGTAACCGCTGCAAGGATGAACCATCAAGTGTAAAATTAGATGGTAGTTGCTAAAGCAAACAGGATCTGAGTTTTGGGAAAACAAAATAATACAGTCAATGTATACAACCTCTGTAGGGCAAGAATTCAAGTAAGGTATGCACTCCAGGAAGCCCTTTGGGAAAAAAAGCAGTTTCATTCACAGGGAAGAAGCCCAATTGGTCAAGGCATGGATTATGGAGCCAAACTGATACAACTTCACTGATCAAACATATAGTACTGGTCTTGGTCTTATTATGAACTCATGATAAAGCATGTCCAGGAGACTGAAAGCCGGACATACCCCTATACCCCATAGGTCCAATATTAAAGCCCACCTCAGAGATTTGATGGCTTGAAGTTCAATAATTTATTTTCAAATCAACTGCAATCCAACTATGTCATATATACTTGGAACTAGAGATAAGGGAGGTGGTGAAGATGCAAAAGGAAGGCACCAAAACCAAGCAGAGGAAGGCAATACCAAGTTACAAAGAGAAACTGTTGGAGCTGGGGATTGGGGGCATAATGAAGGTGGAAGAATGATGCGATGATAAAGGAAGGGGATGGAATTGTAAAGAAAAACTAGAGAAGAAATGCCATCATGGGTTCATAGGTATGTACTAGGCTAATGGCCCTGGAGCCTTTACAAGCTTAGCCCATAGTATTAACCTGGTATCATGTCAACTGACCTTAGTTCCCAGTGTCTCTGTCAAGCAGAGCCACTGGAGTGATCCCGGGGTGAATTTTCTATTTCCCATCCACTCATCAAGATTTCTCTTGAAGGGGCCAGTGAGACGCTCCGCTTGACATGTATGGAAAGTCTATTCCATAGCATGGGCAGTCTGTGGGTTATGAACCTGTCCCTCCAGCTTGTTCCAATTGTGGTAATGAGGGTGAGGTCTCTGGAGCGTGTAGTGCTGAGGGATTGAGATTTCTTTAGATGTAGCATTTGTAACAGAGCTGAGTCAGATATGGCTATGTAAGTCAAGCAGAGATCGCCTCTAAGTAGGCGATAAGAAACAGAGACAGAGAATACTTGGAGTTTTTTTTTTTTAGTCTGTCCATACAGGACAAGTGCGTAAGGCCCAAGATCCTCTTTGTGAGGTATTTTTGCAGCCTCTCCAGTTGTTGTAGGTGTCTAGTGAGGTACATGCCAAATGGGATATTGTACTCGATGAATGGCATAATGAGGGAAGAGTAGAGGGAGACAATGACCTATTTCTTCCTGGATGTGAAACTCTTAGTAATGAGATGTGTCACATAGAAGGACCTTCTGACCACAGTGGCAATGCGGTGGTCAAAATAGATGTTGCTGTTAACCTGTGTTCCCAGACCTCTTATGGCACCTTCAGTGTTCAGTGAACTACCATTGATGTGGTAACTCATGGGAACTGGGTTTTTCCCAAAGGGGATGACGACACATTTTTTGGCATTGAGCTTAAGGCCATGGTTCTGATACCAGTCATTGGTCTCAGTGAGGCCTTTCTGTAGGATGTCAACATCATTTGGGGAGTTAATTATGGCTCCCAACTTGCAATCATCTGCAAACTTTGTCAGCCACAGTCCCTTCGTGTTGGCCTGGACGTCAGCCAGAGTCCCTTCGTGTTGGCCTGGACTTCAGAGAAGTAGATACCAAACAGGAGAGGACCCATGACCGAACCCTGTGGGACTCAACTTATGACTGATCGACAGTCTGACTTGGAGTTGGCTACTTTTACACTGTGGGTTCCATCTGTGAGCCAATTTGCAACCCACCTAGTGATAAAGGGGGTGATGCGTAGCTTAGTGTTTTTTTTCTATGATTCCTGAGTGGGGAATGGTATCAAAGGCCTTGGACAGATCAAGGTAGGCTGTATGAACCACCTTGTCTTCATCCACAGTTCTGGTGACTGAC
The DNA here is from genome assembly GCF_019279795.1 of Protopterus annectens. Taxonomy (NCBI): domain Eukaryota; kingdom Metazoa; phylum Chordata; order Ceratodontiformes; family Protopteridae; genus Protopterus; species Protopterus annectens. The sequence continues at coordinate 1,173,065,547 of NC_056735.1, forward strand.
TCAAAGAAGTCAATCAGGTTGAGCAGGCATGATATACCCTTCACAAAACCAAACTGTGTGGGAGCCAGAGTTTGGAGGTTCCCTATATCTTTGTTTATTAGATCCATGATGACGTGTTCTACAGCTTTGCATATCAGACTTGTCAGGCTAATGAGGTGATAGTTCCCAGGGACTGTAGTTGCTCCTCCTTTGTGGAGAGGGATGACTGTAACAGTGCGCCATTCGGTAGGGACAAAGCCTGAGGTGAAGCTGTGCTTGAACAGGGCACACAGATAAAAGGTGCCAGTTCACTCTGTAGTTCATGTAGAACACAGCCAGGGATATTGTCAGGTCCCATAGAAGCTGTATTCTTGGCCTTGGACAGTGCTGTTTTAACCTGTGCAGCAGTAATACTGGGTGCCTGGCAATCTACTGATATTGTGATTGGTCCTTTGGTGGGGGAGAGAAGGGTAAAGATGGCACTGAATCTGTCGGCCAGTATATTGGCAATATCTGTTGGCTCGGTATAGAAGGTGCCATTGTGCAACAGCTCCGAGCAAATCTGGGTATTGCCATGGAGATTCTTTACATAACTATATATGTTGGGAGGGTGGCCCAATGGTTAAGGCGCTTGCCTTAGAAACACAAGGTGTAGGGTTTGAGTCTCACAAGGGATAATTGGCTAGGCTTAAAGTGGCTCGCAAGGGCAGTTAGCTTAGTATGAACCTATGAACCTATAGAAGGCCTTGTGGTTATCTTTACTATCTGCTGCAATTCTGTTTTCATAGCTAGCTTTAGAGGATTTGATGAGGAATCTCAACTTAATTGAAGGAACTAAGGATTAAAGTAGAAACTATTACAGCTACTTCATACAAAGACTGGTAGATAAATGGAATGAGTTGCCAGCTAATGAAAAGGAGCAAAAAACAAAAGTGAGATAAAAAAACATCCTAGGATAAGTGGAAAAGGGGATAAAGGAGGTCCGAGGGCAGCTGTGACATATCAAGTACAACAAATGGGCAAATGTTGCAAACTTCAGCTTTCTTCTACAAGAACAATCATACAGCTTTCTTCTACAAGAACAATCATACAGCCACCCCTATGGTGAGTACATCTACAAGAACAATCATACAGCCACCCCTATGGTGAGAACATAACAGGAATACACACCGATTCCTGAACCAAAGCAGTGGATTTGGACTTCCTCTCCCAGCTCCACTCCTCTGACCTGCAATCAGTTTTGTGTCTCACAATTACTGCATTTGATTTTGGTCCATGCTAATGTTGCCCTGTTAGTGAATTAGATTCCAAAATTTATACAAGCCTACTTTTTAGCAATTCTTTCATGCCTAGTCTACAATTGACATATCCTGGAACTCAATACAGAAACCACTGTAACAGCAAAGATATCTCCAAAATAAAAAAAAAAGATATTACAGAAGGAAGATTCCTGGTTCCATAAAAATGCACTGAAGTTAACTGAAAGGATAGAAAGAAATGATTAAGCCTCTGGATAAAGAACAACAGAAGTGAGGAGTAAATAAAACGCTTAAGATGACAAAACCCTTTAAAGAGGAAAGCACAAAATTACAAGCATGGACACGGAGATAGAGGGAGAAAATTACAGTATTTACAAGTGGATATATGGAACAGGAAACGACATATTAAAGAACAAGATTTGAAATAAGACGTACTGCAAATAAAATACAAGGAATTGCAAACCTAAAGTTTAAGTAAAATGGAGAAAAAATGGAAGAAAAACGTGGAAGTTCATTGCTGTTACAGAAAAAAAGTGGCTAAAAGGATACGGAAAATAGAGAACTACAGAAGTGATCAAAGAAACTGACTGCCATAGAAAAAAAAAAAGAGACTCAGAAATAGAATACATACCTCTGAAACAATGAATTAAGAATCAGGAAAGACTTGACACATGCCCTGCTGTTTCACTGCTGTGCTACACAGATGATTGCAGGGATCAGCAGAAAGCAAACCATGAATAATCTTGGTTGGAACAGAGACAGTGTTATGAACTGCCAAGCAGATAACAACATACGTCTCTCTCACAGAGTTGCCTAAGACAGCTTACTAAAAATAACAATATGCTCAGCATCGCAAAGCCATAAAGGCACAGACAGCAACGTAACCACTGAAAATATGTAAATATATAGTACTACTTCCCTTTACATAATGCAGTGATTGACAAATACTCATGCAAAAGCAGAGCTACAGTAGTTACTGAACTGTATTAGTGTTGGTAACCTTGCACAGATTAAGCACATCTCATTATACTCGGTAGCCGACATGCTGCTCTAAAGGTAACCAGTGTATTGCTCTAAGACACGAAAGACCAAACCCTTTCAAACCTTCTCTTCCTTTGCAAAACTAGTGACACTACAAAACATCTGCACCAGGGACATAAATCTATGCCAACAAATACAGAAGATTTGCTGGAGAAATATGTTTTTAACACAATATATTCCCAGCCAATGGAATAAGTTACCAATCGGGTCAAAGTACTACTACCTTTAAGATTGGTCTTGATGATTGGACAGGTCGACACAGATATACACCAGAATTGCCACATACAATCCTGCTCTATTTGGAAGGTAAGCATTATTAAGAGCTTGAAAATGGAGGAATGAAGTTTTAAGTGTCTACTTAAAGTAAATTCTGGCAATATTACATGAATATAAAATGAGAGTTATGCACTTACTATAATGATTATTCTTCATTATCCATGTCCATTAACTTCAAAACTGAAGGACTAGTCACTGCAGGTGGCAAACTCCGCATCTGCACCTCTCCAAAAGATTGAGCTCCTTTCAACTCCCTGAATGTCCCTTACTTCTCTCTCTATTCTAGACTGAGTCTGCAGAATCAAGTTCAGAATTAGTGTAGCTTACACTGAGATATCCCAGCAGAAAAAGAATGTAGATGGATAAAATCTGCCTCAGAAAAGGCTTGGAAGAGGCCACAATGCATGAAGATGAAAATTCGGAAGGTGTAAAAAGATGGGCTTGCTGAAGTGGACAGACATGTTTAACAAAGTTATACCAATGTGGTAAATAAATAGCTTTTGTATCTTGCTTTGTACAGTCCATTCACTTCAAAACTGAAAGGCAAGAGTCCCCAGCTAAATACCATGGGGTGGCATTATGAGAAAATATCATGGAGTTTGTGAGTCTGAAGGAAGACCTGGATCTAGAGATTATATCCAGCTTATATTATCTTGCAAAAGTATGCAGTGAAGCCCATATTGCAACAGCAAAGATCATCACCCACAGACAGTTTTTCAAAGTAGTCTGATGATTTGGCTATAGTCCTAGCTGAGTGGGACTTACCTGGAGTGGTCTTGTTATTAGAGACATAACAGAAGGTAATGCAGGTTGCTACTGAACTGGACAGTGTAAATGTAGACGTTTTCTGGACCAATGTACTGTGGGGTAAAGAAAACAAAGAACTGATCATGTTTTCTAGAGTATATAGTTCTTGGTAGGTAGAACCTCAAGTTTTCTGGGAACATCAAGGCAACGTAGCATGCACTCCTGTGTTTGAATATTAGAGAAAGAAAACTGGAAATTTACTAGATTGATTGCTACTGATCTCTGACACTACCTCAGACATAAAGGATGGGCTGGCTCACAGAAAGACCCTAGTGTTATAAAATACATAGTAGAGAGGGCAATGTGAGAAGCTGCAGTTCTGAGACCCTCCTTATTGATGTAATGTCCACCAGGAAGCACATCTTTCAGCAAAGGTGTGTGAGATCAGAAGCTGTTGCTAGCTTAAAGGGTTTCTGAGTAAGTTTTCTAGGATGATACTGAGAACTCCGAGAACAGGATCCTTAACAGGAGGTCTTGGTAGAAACATTCCTCTTAGAAAGACTTTACTAACTTTGTATTGTATGGGAATTATAGCTAAATCCTTCATGAAAGTTGAATATAGTTTCCAAATGAACTCTTCCAGAAGAAAAAATCAAGCCCGCATAAAATAAAATAGTCAAAAAGAGAAAAAGTGAAGGTATATTGGCTGTACAGGGATCCAAAACCTGCTGAGTAGCCAAGAGAGAAAACTTTTTCATATACATTTGTATATCTTCCTAGTACAGTATTTTTGGGATTTGGTTAAAATTTCAACAACCACCCTTTGTGGGTATGGAGGGTGCTTGGTTATAAACTGGAAAAAACATGCAGTAGCTTGAAGGACTGCAGTCCCAGGTGAGACATGCAGAATGGCTAGGACAAAAAAAATTTAGATGAGGCTTCTTTTTCAGATGAGTGTCAAGACGGGGGAACCATATTTATTGAGGAAGCAATGATGATTACTGTTGTTCTGCACAAGGTGGTTTTCTATAAAAATCTCATTAATGGGGAAAAGCCAAGAAGGCACAGAAATGCCGTGTCACCCACTGATGGGCATGAGCATCGTGGCGAGTCTGTAACTGTGGAAAGAATGGGGAAACGTTTTGGACTGGGATGCAAAAAAGTTGCAGCAAAGTTTTTTTTCTCAGTGACAAAATATGATCTACTCTAACTAGATTGAGGGACCTCTCATGGTATCAGAAGGCACCCGCTAAGCCTGCCCAATAAAGAGTGGGCTCTACCAGGTATGTGCACTGTTACTGAAAGCTTTGACAGAGAAACATCAATTCCCAAATCCTCATGGCTTTCCAACAACCGGAACATGTCCTGGTTTGCCACTGTTTGTTAACATATCACACTATCAACACGTATAAATAGCTATTGTATCCTGGGGAAAACTGTCTTGAAATTTAACTGGTGCCAAGAAAAACACTTATCTTCAGGATTTTGATGTGCAAAATGGCATCTTGTTGAGACCACATCCCTTGGACCATCTGCCCTAAAGAATGCGTCCCACACCAGGGTAGAAGCATCCGTCGTGACTAACTATAGAGAAGGTTCAAAGGGATATCCTCTGTTTAAACTCCATAGATATAGCCACCACTGCAATTACTGGCAGGCTTTGGACAAAGCAATAACTTGATCCACTGGACCTTCCAGCTAAGGTCACTGAACACAAAGGGCCTACTACAGAACTCATGTAAAACCTTGCAAGAATGGTAGCTGCCATGAGGCTCAATACTTTGAGAACAGCAACTTTTGGTGCAGGATGATGTAACAGATGGTTGATGTAGGCTGTAAGGAAATGATTCTGTCCTGTAGTAATTTCACCAAGTTTTGAATGATGTCCAAATGGCAGCCTTTGAAAACAAGATTTAACAGCTTCAACTAGGACTTCAGTGTTTATCCAAAGGCAGAAAAGGCTGAATTAAGTAGTCTCCTGTTTTTCAATGGATCCCTTGTGGTACAGATAAGCAGTCAGTCATCCAAATACGGGAAGATTCTGATTCTCTCCATCTCATGTAAGCTGCTAACACTACCATGCACTTGGAATACATCTGGGAGGGCGGACTGTGGTGAGACCAAATGACAGAGCTCTGAAATGGTAATTGCAGTGCTACATGGAAGGAAAGAAACTTCCTGGATAATCTATCTACCTTTACATGCAGACAGACATCCTTGTGGTCTATACAGCATTCCTCCTGTAAGCAAGAATCACTTGCACAATGACCATCTGGAATTTGGTTTACCCCACACAAAGATTTAGGTTGCTAAGACTTAAACTTAGTCTTGCGTCTTTGGTCTATTAGGGAACCAAAGAGAATCTGGAATAAACTTTGGATCTACTATAGTTTGGTGGGACCTCATAGATGGCTCTCTGTTTAGAAGATTACAGACTGCTAACCATGTCACCTCCTTTTTGACTGGGCAGCATGTTTGGTATGGGAAAGAACATCAGTTGAGGCATGTCCCAAAAAGGTACTGTATAGGCTCATTATATTACATCCCCTTACCCACTTGTCTTGTCTTGTCTTGTAGGTGATAATCAGCCACAAGTGTTGATGCAGGGACCGGCAACTCCCAACAACTGCAACCAAAGTGGAATAGTTGGGAAAGTCCTCTGTGGTGCTGTTGCTCCGGCCTACGGAAGAACTATGGAATCCCTGAATTTATGGCCCAGCTCTTTTTTACAGGCAGTGTCCACTAAAGAATTCCCCTCACCTACCGGAGCTCAAGTCAAAATGTTGCTTAGAAGTTTGCTGTTTACATTTAATGGTACCACAAATTCTTTGCACCCTTTTTGGTTCCCAGAAAAAATCCTCTGTGGAGCACAGGACTTGACACCAACAGCAGAAAGTGGTTTGCCATATCATTCTTAAGCAATTTCTCCTTAACCTTAGAGATCCAAAAAAGGGCTGACCTATCAAATGGGACACTAGTAAAATATACCCTTAAGTTCTCCACAAATTCTCCAAATTAAAGCCAGTTCTGCCTTCTCATCGTTATATCTGTCCCTGCAGCTCTTGCTGCTCTGCAGTATGTGAATGAGCCTCATGGTAGTGATGTAATGTTCTGCACTGCTGCTGTCTACTGCTCTGATGACAAATATCATTGATAGAAAACTTCAGTGAGATGATGTTCTTTTTTCCAAGAACTTGTTGAAAATGGGTCATGTGCTTCAAAGGCCCAATAGCAAAAAAAGTGTCTTGACAGAAGGGCATACCTCCCATGCACAGCAATGCCCTAGAATCTGTCCGAAGGATAAACTTCTAAGCTCACAAATGTCTCCCGTTTAATATGTAATGGAATCTAAAAGGGAGGCCTTTACCCAACGAAGTCATGCTCCTTGATGGTCAGAAGATCTGGTCTGTTTTCCTAGGTACTGTCTCAGCCATTTTAGGCTGTCAACAAACCCTTTCCATGACCAGGTCTATCATGCAGTCTTCTGAAGGAACAACCCAAAACATATATGAGGTGGTCTAAAAGGCCTCTTATATCTCATCTGGGAAGTCTAGAGGCAAAGAGCCCCTCCACCTCATCAACTAAGATCTCCCCAAATGTGAGGTCCTCAGGAAAGAATTGTGGGCATCCCTTCCCTAAAATGAGGCTGATGGAGAGTCCAAGGTCCTCCTGTTGCACCTCCTCTTCCTAGGGACATATGGAGTAAATGCAACCAAGCGCTCTGAAGAAAAGTCTTTTCTTGATGGATGGGAACTAAGTGGGACTTTTGCAACAGACTCTCCTTTTCTCTCTCTCTCTCACTCTGGGACACAGATGCATGGCCCACGGCTCCAAAGTGAGGGGTGTCACAGGGTGCAGCAGAGATAGAGGGCATACCCTTCAGTAATCGTCAACCTAATGGGCTGCCCCATGAACTGCTCCTAGAACTTGAAAGCAGATGTTCAGCCTGTCGGCACCAAGGCTGCTGGTGCAGTGGTCAATACCAACCTACACCTTGTTAGCACAAAGAATGTAGAACCAACATCACTTGGCACCAACACAACCAATGTTGAGTACAGTTTCAACACTGTTGGGTCAAATTCCAAAGCCTCCAACACCAAGAATAGTCCTGGGGGTACTGGAACTGATCCTGGTACAAATACACTAACAAGCAGAGGAGGCCCATCAGCTCTGAACAATGAATAGGTCGGTGTTCATAGGTTGGTACTAGGCTATCAGCCCTAGGGCCTATACAAGCCTAGCCATAACAATTCCCTGGCTATTTCTTCCCACACTATTTACTTACCTGGACCCCTGTATAGCAGGGCGACTGACATGATCCCCGGGGTGAATTTCCTTTCTCCCATCCAATCGTCAAGGTTCCTTTTAAAGAGGGCCAAAGAAGCACTCTGCATGACATGCATGGGCAATCTATTCCAGAGTCTGGGGAGTCTCTGGGTCAGGAACCTATCCATCCAGCATGTTTTGTTTATTGTGATGACAAGGTTTAGATCCCTGGAGCATGTGGCTCTGAGGGATTGGGATTTTTTTTTTAAGTGTAGCATGTCCAAAAGCTCTGAGTTTGACATGGCCTTGTATGTTAAGCAGAGATCGCCTCTGAGTAGACGGTATGCGACAGAGTATAGCTGGAGTTTAAGGTGTCAAGACTACTGGAACCAAAGAGTCGGCGGCGCTGATGGAGATAAGACCACTGGCACCGTTGTTGAAAATACAGATAATACTCTTTGCTGCAAAACTGGGCCCGGTACGAAGCAAAAGAATGGGATGGGATTGGTCCTTCTCCATCTGCCAAAAGGACGCCCACCTCAGTTTGGGCCGTCATGTGTCACAGCATATATAAGAAGAAGCTGAACTTGTTGACCTCGATGACAAAGCAGAAGGATGGGAACTGAAGTATTTAGAAACACCCCCTCAGATGAGAAACTACAAGTCTCCTGGAAGATGGGCAATAAATCACCATCATCACCAACTGTTAAGCCCACAACAGGGAAGTTTGTGAAATGGTAAGGGAAGTCTGAAGTATCTTAACTGGAGAAGCCTCTGATGTGAAAACTTTTGGGGAAGGAGGCCAACTCCTGGGTTTTGGTTCCTCTGACTTTCTCCCTTCCTTTCTATATTCCTCCTTTTCCAACTTCTTTTCTCTGGGATGGAGACCCTTTACAATTACTGTTTTTTAGACATCTGAAGTGTTCTTGTACCAAAGCATTTAGAGATGTCACAATCCTGCTTTAAAATGACACAGTCCCAGGAAAACTACACTTAAAAGGCTGCCCAGGGCAGATACTTGTGTCTACAGTGACTTTTTTTTAAAGCCAACGGACTTATCTTTATTCATAATGATCAGCAGAAAATGACAATTTTTTTTACAACTTCAACAAAACAATGACTAAGCTTGAATTAACAACTCAAGCATACCGTTATAAAATGCAAGCACTGAAGATGTAGAAAAAATTGCGGGAGAGTGCTGCACCCCATCCCCTTGTCACATCCTCACTGGTGAGGTTGTATCATAAAGCTGTCTCCTTCAAAATAAAAATGAATTTGGAAAATCCAGCAAAACATGTAACAGTTAGGAACTATTCTAAAGCAAACTACATCCTATTAAGCAACAGTTTGTCAAAATTCAATGCCCCTCCAAATGCAGGCTTCACAGCAACCTATGCAGAATTGTTCAAAGAAACCCTGTGCAATCATATAAATGGCTGCACCGAGGCTGCTGCAACTACCAGAAGCAAGACCAAAACAAACCATGCTGGTGGAATCCTAACATTAACTGGGTATATAACAGAAGGAAAAAGGCCATAGCCAAAATCAGAAAGAGCATTATAATGAGAAGAGCTCACTGATTAAACTAAACTGGAAACAAACAGAGTACTAATTAAATGCAGCAAGGCAGATTACAATGTCATGCTAGCCTCTCAGGCTAAAGACAACCATAAGGCCTTTTACAGCCATGTCCAAAACCTTAAAGGTAATGTACAGCAGTGTGCTGAACTGGTGGGGAATGGTATCCCCCTCATTGGGCAGAGAAAAAGAGAAACTAATACTTGACAAAATTCAGTTCTAACTTCACCCCCCCCCCATTCCCCATCTGTCTCCACCTCCCACTCCCTCATACAATCCCTACTAGCATAACGCCTCCAACTACTAGCAGGAAGCAGGTCATGGTGGCACTTGCTAATGGCAAAAACAAAGCCTCAGTGTGCTCAGGCAATATCCCGGCTTACCTACTAAACACCTTAAGACATGACCTATCAGAACCACTTGAGTCACTTTTCAACTACGGCTTCAAAACAGGCTATGTACCATGTCAACGGAGGACTGCAATGGTTATCCCTCTTCACAAGGGTGAACCACCAACCAACCCATTAGTTTGATTAGTCAAATATGAAAAGCCATGGAACAAATTATCATGGAAATGAACAAAGACACGGTCAACCCACAGTCATACTTGTCCCATCCCAGTTTGTCTTTTGTCAAATGAACCTAACTTGATAAACTTCTTTGAGAGAGTCACCAAGGCCACAGATGAAGGGAAAACAGTGCATACTGCCTACCTAGACCTGGTTAAGGCATTTGATACAGTATGCCAGCACAGGTATTATTGACAAACTCACTGAAATGGACATAAATCCCTACACAATTCACTGGATTGCCAGCTGACTCACAGACTAGGATCCAAGAAGTCAGAATTGGCAAGACTACTTCCACTGAGACACTGGTCACCAGAGGAGTACCTCAGGGTTCAGTAATGGGCCCGCTGCAGTTTGGCATCTAGGTTTCAAAAGCCAAGGAAAATAATGTCAAGGGCCTCTGGATCACCAAGTTTGCAGATGACTGCAGATTGTGAGCTATCACAGATATCCCCCAGGACACAAACATCCTACAATGTCTAACACAGACAAATGACTGGTGCCAAAGCCACAGATTAAAACCATTCTTGCCTTGACAGTGACCTATTTCAGGCAGCACTTACTTTCTCTAGGAGGGCCATACCAGTCAATCCTGGAGTAAATGTGTGGATCTCATCATCTAGTTTATGCTTAAAGGATGACAGTGTGTCACACTGCTTAATATGCAAGGGACATTTATTTTAGAGATTTGGGAAGCACTATGTTACATACCTGTTCCTCCATGGTGCTTCATTCATCTGTTAGTGAAGACTTAGATCCCCAGTTCTAGTATTGGTGGAGAGGCGTTCAGGACAACTGGGTCTCAAATGACATGGCAAGCAAGAAAGAGCTCTCCTCTAAAAAGTCTACAAGACAGGGATAAAGGGATAGAGCTTCCAGTCTCTTGTGGTAACTCACTGACTTTAGGCCTGTGATCTTTCTGCTTAGGAATCTTTGGGGATCTTTTCAATTGTTTGATAAATTTACTGAGATGCAGTTCCAACACCGGTGTTGTACTCAACTGGTCTCAATGTAGAGTATAAGGAAGTAATTACCACTTTAGATCTTAATGATATCCCTTTGGCAATTAGCTGGGTTACATGAAAGGATTCCCTGACAACAGTTTGCTCCCTGTCGTTTTTCAATGATGCATCAACCCAAATACCAAGGCTCTTTGTTACATTTTTGTTTTGTAGAAGAGTGGTCCAGATGGCATAATGAGGGGGGGGGCTATCTACCTAACATGTTCCTTGCCCTTAAAGTTCTGAAAAGGAGGCGGAGCAAAGGCCCCCTCTACACTTTTCTAATAACCACGCAATGGTGTGATACGTGAACAAATACACAGTGTCACATATTCATACCTTTGTGTAAAGATGGGGATGAGTGAGCTTGAATGGGGGCCACAGACCAGGACTACCCTGGACAGTTTTTTCACATCCCAGGGGAGGCAAATGCAATTGCAGGTTCACTAAATCAAAGTTCCAGCTCTATCTTGGAGTTGAGGTTAAGGGTATCCTATCTAGCAGTGTCTTCTGAGAATGGCACAATGAAGATAATGGCTTGTTCATCACTCAAGAAAAATGCAGTCTTGCCACTGTTCTGCTTAGTTCAGTAGGACAAGGAGGGGTTAACAGTAAATGCATTCTCCTTCCTGTAGTGGGTTGGATTCCTATATTCTTTGCCACTGTTCCTATGGCCAAGAATTGGCCGGTTAAGCACAATCTTTAAGGGGTTCTGCATCTTTGTCTGCTTTTGAAAAGCTCTTTTCTTAACTGTGACATGGGAGTATGTAGTCCGGTTTTCACATTAATTGTGTGCTTTTACAGTTTGGCAAGAATGTCAGTGCATACCAGTGTTGAAGGGTGCTGTAATACAAACACCGAGGTTGCTGAACCTCAGTGGTAGACTACTCTTTCACTCTTGCAGCTCTGCAACTTTGGAGTTGGTATACTTAGTGATGAAGAGGAGGTTTCTTCCTGCAAAAGTTTTGTACATTTTGTTTTTTTAAAACATCACTGCTGCTTTACATCAGCTTTATTTACTTTTGCCACTAACTGGTACAAAGTTTCTGTCTGCAATATAAGGACATGAATCTGAACTTCAAATCATTAGCATGTCCATTCTTCACTCAAATTGTGTGGTTCAGCAACTCTAAAATTAGCCTCTTGAATGACTTTTTAGTTTACTATAATCTGTGTCTGTAAGACCTCTGTTATTTGCAGTTTACATCATTTCACTCTATCGCCTGACGATTGTCAGCTTCCCCATCCCTCTTGGGGACTGTAACCCAGGCAACTATGAGGTTTTTGTATACTTTGGCAGTAACAAGGAATTAGTGTAATGTTTGACATGTTTACAGCAAAAGTAGGATCTGCAATGCCAACCCATTGACTATTACTTTTTCCACTCATGCATCAATGTCTCAGTGGTTTCAGTCTAGGAGGATAGGCCTGCAGTTCTAAGTGTGGAAGAAATCCATCTCCGAAGTTAGGGATTGCAAATGTCTCTCACAATTTGGCATTACTGAAACTAGAGAAATCACTGGTGTCTGACAGTCTTATCTGACACGTTTCCTTATACTATACTATTTTCAAAATGTTTGCACACACTTGAAAATATGGGCAGTACAAGCAAGAATAAATATCATAAGCACAAATGTAGGCAACATGATCCTTGGTATCAAATTTCCATTGGTAGTCCAAAACAGCCCAACTTTTAAGGCACTTCTCGAATCATGGCATCAACTCTGCATAAACTATAAAATGTGTTTTTCTTTTTTACACTTTAGGTTTCTGAACTATTAGCTACTTAGCTATTGAACTATTAGCTAATTAGCTACTGACAATATCTTTACTAAGCAAATAATTCTATAATTCTGTCCCATTGGAATAAACTGATTCAATCAGACAATGAATTCCCTATATTAATACAGTGGCTTTTTTTTCCAAAAATGCAATACCTATGAAGATATGCTGGGCAAATATGATAGTCTACAATTGTATTCACTGATTTTTTTTGCAGCATGGGGTGGGAGTCTGGTTGTGGGGATCACTGTTTGGAGATATCAGATCAGTATTTGTATCCATACTTATCAATCTTTAAATTTTATTTATTTATTTATTTATTATTTGTTGACCGGGCCAGTCTAACTGGATATATGTCCATTTTCAGTAGAGATCCAGGGAGAAAAACTCCACATAAAAAACAACAAACAAAACATTACAACTTCAGTTACAGTTCACTTGTCAGACGCAACAGGTGTCACATGGTAACTTAGCATTCATGATAGAAAATAGCAAAAAATATATATATAGAAAATCCCTTTTTTTTGTTGTTGACCAAACAATAGTAGAATAAAAGAGTATTCAGAAGGATGTGGAAGATTCACAAAAGAAAGTTATAAATATGGCACAGGAAATAGAATAGATATAAACAAGACTGGGAGAATTAGTCAAGGGCAGTGACTTAGCTATAAGGCAGTGAAATAACAATAGTCTTTCAAGGGTATAATAAGTCTAACTTAGAAGGTAGTGGTCTTAAAGTGGCTATAAAGTAAGTATTAAATTGGTGCTATAATCTAGGGTAACAGGAAGAGAGATCTTAGGGTTAGTACAAGGACATAGCCAGTGAATTGTAAGGTATAATTTGAGTTTCTTTTTGAATAGTGCAGTTGAAGAAAGAGATGCGAGTTCAACAGGAAGAAGGTTCCAGCTTTTTCCCCACGGTGTTAGAGAAAAGGTAATCTCCTGCTTTATTGTTGGGGTTTTGTCTAGATACCATTAGTTTATTTGCTGAGCATAGGTTTGTGCGATTTTTATATGGGCTGATTAGACTCATGAGAATTTGTGTATTAAATGGATGATGAAGGGTTTTATGGGCAATAATCGGTTGGTGGAATAGAATTTGATTACCCATTTCCAACCAACCCAGTTGCTTCAGATTTTGGCAGTGGTGGGTTCTGAAAGGGGAGCTGGTAGCAAATCTGGCAATGTTACTATAGGAGATTGCCAGTTTGTTGAGGTTGTTAAATGTTATGCATGTATAATTATTTTTTGGAAAATGTATGCGAATAATTTGAGAGGGGGAGGGAATGTTTGTGCTCTGGAGACAGGTCTCCACAGGGTTTGGCCAATGCCATAGCTGGATAGGACCAGAGGCATGCCCTCTTCTAGGCAATCTCCTAGAGAGATTTAGCTTTCTTTCAGATTGTGTTTTGGATGAACCTGGCACAATGCACTGAAATTTCTACACCATGGTCTGGGTTGAGGAAGAAAAGGATTTCCATTCCAGCTGCCTTAAGAGAAATCCATTTCTTATAATCAATGCAGTTAACTTGTCTTAGTCACACGTTTTAACTCAGAATCCCAAGAAAAAAAGCAAACCGCTATAAAAACAAGAATAAAAATTCTCTTGTGAGGTACTTATCCTTCTTCTGGAAGCAGGCCAACTGACTGACAGCATTGGACAGTCATGTGACTGTAATAACTGCTGAGCTAAGACAGATCTAAAGTTTGTGTCATCTGGATGACGTTAGTCTTACACCCTCAATGTCCTTGCGTCAGTGAGAGAATGTTGGCCAAGGCTAGTGGGGAAAGTACAGTTGTGGAAGCCAGACTTGCCTTCAGGCCATCTGCTGGCAGGATCTCCCACAGGTGAGGACTACAAAAGTCAGCAGCATGATGTACATCTATCTTTTCAAAAGGAAAGGACACTATGCTCTCTCGGGTGTCAAGAACTGCTCCATGAAAAGGATTCCTCCAAGAAGGTAGGATGTGAAACAGGATATATGGTTATTAATGGATAAGGTAGTCCAGGGCTTTCTTTAGCCCCTCCTTGGTATGGGCAAATATAGATGGTCATCAATCCCAGGTAGAAAAACAAAGGAGCTAGGCATTTAGTAAACTCCATGTGAGCAACTGGCAAGCAAGGAGGTGAATGGAAATGCTATAGCCTTACAATGAAGTTTTGAGACCCTTTTGTGTTCTTCGCATACAGAGGTATGAAATTACGAGTCATTCATGTCCAAGGTAATGACAAAGGCCTCTGGTAACAGTAGGGTCAGCATTCTGAAATTCTTTATTTGTTTAGCCTAGAAAGACCCCAAATGGGTGTCCAACGTCATCTTTCTCAGGTATCAAGAAGAATCTTGAACAAAATCTTGCCTCCTGGTCTTCTAGAGGATGCTTTACTGCAGCAGAACATAAATGTCGGTCCAAGATGAAACAGGCTATAGCCACTTGGTGTGTGCAAAGAGTTCTCATGAAGTGTGGGGAAGGCCCTGAATTCAATTTTGTATCCTAAGGCAATTACTTTACATCATCGAAAGATCTGTTGTCAGGTCAAATTACTTGTCCTTGAACAGAGAAATTCTCCCACCTAGCAAACTGGTGTGGGGTGGGGACAGAAGAAAGACAGTCAAAACTGAAAGACACCTTACTAGCTAGAAAGGCATTCTCCTGGTTCTGCCTATCGAGTGCCATCTCTGATGCTTCCTTTCCACTGGCCTTTTACAAAGCACCTTTTTAAAGTGCTCAGTCTGATATTGTTTCCTAGAAAAGGGGAGTGCTTGGTTGGAAAATTCCTGGAGTATTTCAGAACTAGTGAGTGGGACAACTGCTTTACAGATTGCAGACTGGATTCTTAGTCATGCATAATTTACAACACCTATGCCAAATGCCACTTCTCTGGCATACTGGCTTCAACAAAATCACAGCTATTTTTGACTGCTTGCTTAACAGCTTTTATTGCAGGTTTGGGAAACTATAAAGGAGTGTTCCTGAGATGAAGGTTTAATGTCTTCCCCATATCATTCATCTTAAAATACCCTCCTGGTATGGAAACGTATGGGTTTGGCAATTTACACAGGGTGGATGAACTGCAGACCTTCTTCCCATACCTGTACATCTGTGCCACAGGGATAGTCAGATATTTAGCCAAATTAAGGGTTTTTTTCTCCAAAACCACAGACTTTATGGTTTCCTGAACTTGAACCATATATTCCTGTAATGAAAAGGGGGAGAAGATCTAAGAAATGGGTGCTTTCTTTACTGGTAAGCACCTAGGGCTCAACACCTGGGAAGCTGCACCTGGCTGTGATGTCCACAGAATACTCACTGAGGCCTGTGAAGACAAAGGCTGTTCTCAAAAACTGTTGCCCTCTAAAGGGGGCAAAGACAGTTGAGGGAGCAGAAGAAACAAGGCACATCTCACTTAGGATTGAATCATTGGGTCCTTATAATGCTGAGGTGATTGCTGAAGAGATTTCTTCTCTGCGGGTAGAATCATTCATAACTAGACATTATGCTCACACACACACACACACAAAGTTGCTAGAATAACAGGATTTGTGTTAGAATATATTTTCTGAAGGATATCAAGTCTGAAACTCAAATGCATGTAATTTATTTAGTAACTTTAATCCTTGGCTCATCCCAGTGATTTGTCAAAAACAGAATTTTTATGAGGAACAGACCAAAAATATAATGCAAAAAAAAAAAAAAAAACACTTTATTCAGCTGCTTATACACTATTTGTGTTTCCTCTTCCTACTATCTTTTTTCTTCTGCTACTTGCTGCTACATGTTCTCTAAAGTGTTCAATTACATCTTTTCTGTTGCATTTATTACTGCGTGTTTATAGCCTGTTGAAATTGTAAGTGTTATTCTAAGCCTCTTAGTTTTGGTTTAAGCACTTGGGCTTTAGGCCTGCCCCTTAGGTCTCCCTGGCCTTTCTCCCTCAGATTCTGACAAATATGGATGGACAATTTCCTATGGTTTCTCCCGCTAGCCTGGTTGGTATGGGCATCCTGAGAGAATGTAGCAACTGCCTCATGTATATGGACAACCATCTACTGCTACCACCCAAGGACACAATTTGTGAGAGATGTAATTACATTAAGAACCCAGAGTGTATATTCTCTCCCTCACATGCCAGTATATCTGGCACTGAGAAGGTTGTCAGTACAATCAGCACACCTCAAACACCACCCACAACTACACAACACACACCAACATATGCAAAGGACAAGGTTCTCAACATAAACAAACCCAAACAAACAAAGGAGACGTCGGAGGCAAAAACACACCAACTCCACAACTCTCCACACCAAATACCATGCATATTCCACACACCTGTGTCTCGCAACCACTAAGGACTAACCATAAACCCAACATATTAGTCATTTGAGACTCCATTGTGAGACAAAAAGATGTGCCTCTCACTAGGCTGGATAAGGAGAAAGTCACGGTTAGTTGTTTGTCAGGTGTCAGAATCTGCCATATCACACAAGCACTCATGTCTCTCAACAACAAGTACTGTTATGACTCAAGTGCTGTTATGACTCTATCATAGTCCATGTTGACGTGAACGACTTGAGATGTGCCATCCTAGACTATTTGAAGAGAGAGACATGACTGAGCTCGCTGAATATGTGTCCCAGGCAGGTATGACCCTAGCCTTAAGCAGCATTCTACCGTCACCCAGAATGATGCCTCGATACAAACAGAAAATGACTGATTTTAACAATTGGCTTAGTTTCTGGTGTCATTCCAGGGGGATCCAGTACCTGTCAGCCTGGGAATATATGATCGACAGACCACAATGCCTTGCTACAGATGGCATGCATCTGTCCCACTTGGGCTTCAGGCTTCTGGCAAAGGCCCTTGTCTCCTCTATAGTGCTTTTTTAGGAAAAGTAATGAGGTTGATGCTACCAACATAAAACATTTCAACAAAATTCAAATTAAAGGTCATGCTGCTAAACGCTAGGAGTCTAAACATGACACTGCACTTATTGCAAGCATTCTTAACCCTGGAAGATGCTGACATCTGTGCAGTCACAGAAACCCGATTCAAAGTTGCGAAGAGCAACCCAGCCTTACCTGGTTTCTCAACCTATCATACATTCAGACCCCAACCTGTGGGCAGCAAAGCCAAATGAAGTGGAGTTTCAATATATATATATATATATATATATATATATATATATATATATATATATATATATATATATATATATATTTATTTATTAAGTATAACACACAGGAGACACTCCAGGTGCAATTAGCCATTGACAAGATCTCTATTCAAATCTAGCGTTGCCACCCCTCCGTTTTTTTTCCGGAGTGCCCGGAAATCAGTAGGGCACTCCGGTTCTCCGGTTCTTGTAATCGGAGTCCGGAAATAGCGTCAGGCTCGTCAGCGCGTATTAAAAAAAAAAAAAACATTCCCGTGACCCGTCTTGGACTCTCGTTGATTGGCTGCTTGCTGCAGACGAGGCTCGTGCAGCAAGCAGCCAATCAACACGTAGAGTTAGTAGTAAAAGCCCTGCAAAGCCCGCGAAAATTTAAGAATATAAAGCGGTGCTTCAGCATTACCTTTTACTTTTGTAGTACAAAGGGTGCTGCTTAAGATCTGAAATTCTTGCTTGGAGCCTTGGACATCGTCTTCAGTGGATTGCCTGCCCTGCCTGGAAGCCCTGCCTGCTTGGAAGCCCTGCCTGCTTGGAAGCCCTGCCTGGAAGCCCTGCCTGCTTGGAAGCCCTGCCTGGAAGCCCTGCCTGCTGCCTGGAAGCCCTGCCTGGAAGCCCTGCTGCCTGGAAGCCCTGCCTGGAAGCCCTGCTGCCTGGAAGGATTGCCTTAGCCCTGCTGCTTGCCTTGCTTGCTGGAGGAGAAGTGCTGTGGACTGGGTGGTGGTGTGTTCCCCTGCTTGCTGGCCCTTTAGCTGCCTGTTCTGTTCTGCTGCTGAGAGCTTGTTTTAGTAGCCCTGCTGCTGATTTTTCTGGAGGTAAGTGGATTTTTTTTAATGGATTCTTTGGAATTAAGGTAGATTTTCAAAGATTAGTGTGACAAGGGAATGAAATATTGCCAGCACAACTACTAGTGAATTTTTTAAATATTAAATTTATATTAATTCACTAGCTGTGCTGGCACTATCTCATTCATTGATGGTGACAAGATGTGTGTAACTATCTAGATGTTCAACATGTGGTGATTAACTAGAACAGTTTCTAATCTGGTTTTGGACTTGGTTGCAGTGAATGTATAATGACTTAATGATTTGTATAAGATGCTTGGACTGTAGATCTGTCTTTCTAGTCTGTCATCACCGTGATGTTTACCTTGACCTGTGTTTCTTCCTAGGGTGTCTTTCTAGGGTGTACAGTCTTCGTAGTATAGTGAGGCTTAAATGTAGCTTTTTTGTCTAGTTTGTCATCACAACTGTTTACCTTTTATCTGTGTTTTCTAGGGTATACTGTCTATACCAAAGCTTAGCTCATTTGATGTTACAGTGAATATATGATTACATGATTTGTATAAGATGCTTGGACTGTAGATCTGTCTTTCTAGTCTGTCATCACTGTGATTATGCTGAAGGGTGGAGTAAAGGGGTGTGGCTATTAAAAGGAATGGGTGTGGCTTGATTGTGCATGGGGCGGGGCTTGTTTGTCAGGAAATGGCACAGTAGAAAGGTGGCAACCCTATTCAAATCATAGCTAGCTACAAGCCCCCAAATTTGACTCAAGATGCCCACTCCACCTATCTACCTCTTCAAATCTATCATGATTCAACCTTTTACCCTGATTTTGGGTGACTAACTACCCAACCATAGATTGGAAAAATTACTCATGCCAGAACACAAATGCCCAGAGATTCCTCGATTTTATCAATGCAAATGCTTTGGAACAGCTAATCAATACCCCAACAAGAGGTGATAATATCTTGGACTTGGTATTAACCAACATGAGTAACCACTGCAGCACCCCCTACAGTATCATCCTCCCTGGCAAGATCCAACAATAAAGCAGTCACTTTCGAAGTCACCATCTCCCCTGACCCCCTCTAGCTAGGGTCAAACAAAAAACTTCTCCAAAGCTGATTACAATCTCCTGAGGAATGGTATAAACAAACAGTTTCACAGCCTCCTTCCCCTCTGTAGAAACTGGCACCAATATCCAGATCTATACCAAAGTACTATACAAGCATTTATATAGATGCATGGAATCAGGAATACCCAACAGGACAAAATAATCCTCCGCAAGGAAGAGTAAACCTGTCTGGTGGACATCTGCAATAAAGTATATAACAAAAGGAAAAAATTGCAGTCTAGGACCAAGAAGGAGCAGGTGCCCAATTGGAAGCAATCTCTCCTTAGCCTGAACAAGCAAATAAGAGCACTAGTGAAATCCTGTAAAGCCAACTTAGACTCCAAATTGACCACATCTACTGGAGACAATCATAAGGCCTTCTTCACATATGTCCGCAATCTCAAAGGAAGCACCCAGATCTGTTCATAACTGGTGGTCAAGGACACCACATACACAAATGCTGTAGATATAGTCAACCTACTGGCTGACAGATTCAGCAAAAACTTCACCCCTCTGTCCCCCCATCAGTAAATTAGGACATCCTCAGTACTTGCCCCCTCCCCTTTTCTCTAGGGGAACATGTCCTCACTGCCCTCTCAAAGGCAAAAAATACAGCCTCCATGGGACCTGAAAACATCCCCGGCTGCATCCTACATGAACTCAGGCATGAACTTGCAGCACCATTAGGCACCCTATTCAACCAAAGCCCGAGTACCGGCTTTGTCCCAGCCGAGTGGAGGACTGCCACTGTCATCCCTTTACACAAAGGTGGAGTGTCCACGGATCTGGGAAATTATAGCCCCAACAGCCTAACTAGCCTGAGCTGCAAGACCATGGAATGGATTAACATGGACCTCATTAACAGGGACATTGCCAACCTCCAAACACTCAACCCCACACAGTTTGGCATTGTCAAGGGGAGGTCATGTCTGTTAAATCTGGTTGACTTTGAGACGGTCACCAAAGCATTGGACAAGAGGAAGATGGTGCACACCACCTACCTTGACCTGGCCAAAGCCTTTGACACTATTCCCCACTCGAGCATAATAGACAAACTCTCTCAACTAGGCATCATTCCGTATGTTACCAGATGGGTAGTAAACTGGCTCACTGATAGAACCCACCTAATCAAAATAGGGGAAGCCACCTCAAGCAGTAGACCCGAAATGAGCAGCATAACCCAGGGGATTGGTCTTGGGGCCTCTGTTATTTAGGATATACTTCTCTGAGATGCAGGCCAAAACCAGTGGGCTGTGGCTGACCAAGTTTGCTGATGACTGCAAGCTGGGAGCGGTTATCAATTCCCCAAGTGATGTGGTCGTCCTCCAAGAGGGTCTCACCCAAACAAATGAATGGTGCCAGAAACATGGCCTCAGGCTGAATGCCAAAAAATGCATCATCATCCTCTTTGTGGAAAGTGACATCACCACATATTATCACATTAATAACAACGTCCTAAGCATGCAATCAGTCGTGAGGGATTTGGGCACCCAAGTTGATAGCAACCTGACTTTTGACCACCATGTTGCTTCTGTTGTATGGAAAGCTTTCTACATGGCCCACCTCATAAGTAAGGGTATCTCATCAAGGGACAAGGAGGTCATAACATCCCTGTATTCTTTTCTTAGAAGGCCAATTACTGAGTACAATGCCCCCTTCGGCATGTACTTTACAAAGCACATGCAGCAGCTGGAGAGACCACACAGAGGTTCCTCAACAGGAGAATCCAGGACCTCGATACAGATAGGCTAAAAGCCCTGTCCCTCTACTCAGTTTCATACAGACTCCTCAGATGTGACCCCTGTCTGGCATACAAAGCAATCTCAGACCCTGCCTTGATGGGACTGCTGCATATCCGCAAGTCCACCAGAGTAACACGCATGAGTGACCTCAACCTGGTCTATGACATCAATAGGACTTGTTGGTGGGACAGATTTGTATCCCAGAGACTCCCCATCTGTGGAATAGACACCCTTTCCACGTCAAGCAGAGTACCTCATTATCCTTTTATAAGTGCAACCTGGATAACTGGATGGGAAACAGAAAATGCATCCCTGGGATTTTACCTGTGTCTCTGCTAGACAGAGGCTTTGTGTGCTGACTTGTCTAAACATGGGCTAAACTCTTGCCTGGGCTTATAAGGGCCTCAGGGCCAATAGCCTAGTAACTTCCTATGATCCTATAATATTATCCACCCAAGTGAGTGATGCCTGGCATACATCTGTGCAAGGACACTATCCTATCCCCATCTTGGTGTTTTCCATCCCTTATGTGTCTTTCTACATTCCTTTTAAATTTTCCAGCCTTGACCACTATCACTTGTCCATCCCCTGTGCATCCCCTATATGTCTGTGCTTATCTGCTGTCCTCCCTACCTTTTGTTTTTTCCACTGCAAGTGTCTGTATTTCTGTTTAGGTCTGTTTACATTGGTCTACCTGACCCTGCTGTCAGCTCTTCTTTCACTGTTTCATCTGATACACTTATTTCCTATATATGAAAAAGGGCTCTTTCTAAGAATGAATGCATGAATACATGTATACACACATAATTAATGAATCATCCTTCTTTCCCCAATCCTCTTTCATGCCTTATGGTAATCCTTGTGTCTGTCCCTGCTTTCTGTTCTCCCTTTTATTACTTTCCTATCTATCCCATTTCTTCTCCATTTATAAAAGATGAGTAATAAGTATTACACATTTGTAATGGAACTCCAACTGGGTATGTATGTGTAATTCTTTGTGTTCAGTTGTCTGTCTCTCTGTTTGCCTGCTTATCTATCAATATATATATATATATATATATATATATATATATATATATATATGTGTGTGTGTGTGTGTTTATCTGTCTACCTATCTAATCTCCTAACTACACAACCTGAGAAGTGGTAGTGATGGACAGTATATGGTACAGAGAGTAAATATTTTATTCTTATTCTATGCATATTATCAAAGTATTCATCGCTACTCCAAGAGTGTTTAACATGGTACCTAAGCCTCACTTAAGCAAACT
The DNA here is from genome assembly GCF_019279795.1 of Protopterus annectens. NCBI lineage: Eukaryota > Metazoa > Chordata > Ceratodontiformes > Protopteridae > Protopterus > Protopterus annectens. Next base: position 1,173,088,118 of record NC_056735.1, read on the forward strand.
GCAAAAAATAATACTAGATACATACGGTAAAATAAATACTAAGCAACCTCACCAGAACATTTAACCCATGTAAATCATTACCTAAGAAACTAGCTGAGCTCTAAACTATAATCAACTAAACAGAAATTAGCTGTAATGTCAAACTGAACTTAAAAAGAAAACCAAGTTATCCGAATTAAAGTAATATACATACTTGATTAAACTAACTAGCAAATATTAACAGAAACCTTATGACACATATTACAAAACTACTTCAAAACTACCCATAACGTTGTATGAACAGCTTAGTAGGTAGCACGTTTGTTGCAGGAAAAATTAAAAAGCAGTGGATTCAAATTGTAACTAAATAAATGAATGAATAGAAGAATCATAAAGTAATGTAGGTAGTAACAGAGTCTAGACTATATTTGCAGTACTGTTTCTGTTAGGTAGTGTTTTGAATTTTCAGGTTACATAGCCAATATGGTTCTTGAAGGATAATTTATGATTTATAAATATCCCTTTAAGTTTGGCATGGGCAACTTGTTCAGTTGGTGTGATATTTTGTAAATTAATTGAGATTTCACCTAAGGCAAATATGAATGGCTTAGATTTATTTGCATTTAATAAAACATTGATTATTTAAGCCAGTGTTCTAGGCTTTGAAGTTTTAGTTGTGTGAAATGTTGCAAATGACGAAAGGAGCTCCTACCTTTGTGGAATCCCTCTCTGCTACTGAAACAGCTTGCTTGCTCCGATTTTAATGGCAACCCTCTTCCTGGACACAACACGGCATCTCTGCTGGCGCACACATCTAGAGTTCAAATTTTACGCGCGAATGCGAAAGATAAAGACGTAAACCATCTGCACATATGGAAAAGACGAAAACAGGTCGCAAGCACCTACATTTGTACGACCGGACGCAAAGGGAGTCCTTAAAGAAGAACGCCCTTAATTTTTTTTTTTAAATTAGAAGTAAATTAATCTCCTGGCCAGCTGATTCCAGGGGGGTGCAAGTGCACCCCCTTGCACCTGCCTGTGGGCGCCCTTGCTCCAGACCCATCTGAGGGTATAGTTTCCAAGGATCCAATACCTTGAGTTTCCAGAGGCCAAGTCGGCTCCACATGGGAGTCGGAAGCGGCCTGTGGCTCTGAGGTAGCGGGTGTCAGAGGCTGCGAAAGCACCTCACTGAGAACCGGTGAACCGACGACTAGCTTAGAGGAAGCCTTATCATCGGTTTTGGAGCTCGGATGCCTGTCCTTGTCTTTATCCTTGCGTTTTTTATAGATTCCGGTCGTCGGAAGTTCCGCCGGCATTGTACAACTGAACCTGCGGCCAAAGTAATGAAAGGCAACATCGTACCGATGCTTAATAGTGCGTTGGTTAAATCTAGCACAAAACCGACAACAAGCAACATCGTGGTCAGGGCCTAGGCAAGGAATACAGTAAGAGTGAAAATCCTTATGAGGTATTTGCTTCCCACAAGAAATACAATTGTTAACTATGTCTGACATCGGTTTGGAGCAAGAAAAAAGTTTCCCCAACGGGGTACTTAGCTTTAATGAAGACTTCGGATCTGAAATTCGAATTCGAAAATCTCAAGAGTCGGCCGACCGGCACTTGCCAACTACTTTTACTTCGGGCACCGCATGTCAAGAAAGACTGAAGAAAATGGCGTCGGCTGCATCTTGTATATCCCTGGCGCACTGATGTCAGGGAAGAGGCGACAGCAGCCGACGCCAGACCAGGACTTTGGAATTCAGGCCGACTGCGGGTAGGCTGCCAGCAGGATAACCCAATTGTAATGACTGCAACAGTGAAACACAATGAACATTTACTGACCCAGCAAAGAGGATCCCAGATGACAGACCTGTGCAGTGGTATAAAACCCCAATGTGGCTGGGTCAACAGGCAATCAAACTGTACTTTAAATAAAAGCATATTATATTACAATATTTACAAATGCCACATCTCCTACCTGTCTGGGAATGCTTGCTTTTTCCTAGGCTTTGCTGACAGGCTGAGTCTTGGTCTCTTCTCTGGACGTTCATCACTACTGCTACTCCCACAATCGGTGTCAGACGTATCCCTCTGTGTGGGAGATTGGATTTCCCCAAGTATTTCTTTCCAGTCATTTTTTAAAGCTGCATACAAGCAACTAATTATGTACTAGGAAACAAAAGTACCAAAGACATAATTTCCAGAATCATTTAGCTACAGCAACACAATACATGAAAAGTCAAGTCTCCATTCCATGGTATGATATTCTTCATCAACTATAGAAATGAGTACAGAAAAAGACCACTATCATTAGCAACAGACAGTGAGGAAAGCAAATACAATATCTGCTTATGCTACAATATTGAGAATGGGAATAATTTTATATTAAAGATTAACTTAAAGGCTACTTTGACACGGCAAATGCAAGAAATAAGCCATTCAAAAAAGATGATTTTCCACTCCAAAATTAACAGTGTCTTGCATTAGCTACAGATTTGGTGAGGAAAATAACTTCATCTACAGTTTCATCTACAGTTTCAGTCTCCTTTTTAAGTAAGGATTTTTTTTTTTAACACTTTACTCCTGTTATTTTCCCATAGAGATCTGCTATTTCTATTCACCTGCACTTTCGAGATAGAAATACTTTCTCCAGAAATTGAACGAAAGACAAATGAATAAAGCACTGACTGTGACCAAGATGAATTCAAATCAACCAGCACCAAAAGAGTTTGCGAAAGATGATACAAGAGTTCCTAAAGCTGGTTTGACCACTGATGGGAGGTCGATTCAGTGCGCTGAAGTGCTATCATCTTCTACCAAAAAAGGTGTACATCATGCAATGCCTGGGACTAATTATCAACATTCGGCACAGCCAAGCTGTGTTTTTATGGTAAAGCTACACAGCACATTTAGAACTACACATGTTCACAGGCAATAACAAAGAAAGAGGCCAAGAACGTCAGCAAACAGTGAAGAGACCAGGCACCAAGCCTCCGACGGATAATGGCTCTCAGCTTCCTACAGTGACCAGTGGTAAAGATAGATATGCCATCTGTACCTGACAGCAATTCCTGCTTGCATTTTTCTAGCAAAAATACATTTTTCCTTTCTTTAAAAAAACTGAGGTAAAAACATGCATCCATCAAACAGTTTATCAAAATGGTAATCGGCCAAACAAAAAACTCAATGTGTGCCTGTCAAGTAGTGTGATCTTGACCACATTTGCATCTTTAAAATGCTTTGCTTCCATAATATGACAAAACACTGCCACAAGAAGAAAATAGCAAACACCAAATGTTCTACAAAAAACTAAGAACCTGTAAGTAATCACACACACACACACACACACACACACACACACACACACACACACACACACACACACACACACACACACACACACACACTCCTAGAAACAGTAAAGCTACTCTAACAGAACAAGACCTTTTTAAAAAAAATAAATTCACAAGGTAATTTAATAATCATAAAACACAGAACAAAGTACAACTGTCAAAATAAGAAGTAATACCTCAAAGTATGAAGACAGGTAAAAAATGGAAAAACTAGAAGCAATAAGAAAAAAATGTAACTAATTGACTTCAGAGAAGTCACACAGACAGAAAATAAAAATAAGTCTAAACATTAATACAAAGAAAAGTTGACACTTTTCCCAAAGGCAACATGGGGTCTTTGTTCCGATGAGAATATTTCATGTGGTAAGAAAGTCAGTCTGTTTGCAGAACATTATGGGTAAAAAGGAGGACCCAAGAGTCTGGGAAAAGCTTCAGATTCCGAATTACCCAGTTCCTGCTGACCTTTGTCCTAATGGTTGACAATGATGGATCTCCTCATTTCAGAATGTTTGTTTACTGACCAAAGTTAAAGGACCCTTTATAACATTTATTTAAAAAAAAAAAAAAAAGTAATGGAGACATCCAGCACAAGAACTGCAATCCCTACATCCCTCACAACGTAAAGGTCAGTTCAACTTGGAAAAAAGGAGAAAACTTCCACTACAGCAAACTCTGACAAAAAAAGTCTTCATAATAAAATTTATCTCCTTCTCTCCCCTCCCTTACAAAAGTACATGACACAACTTTACACTCCATGTTTAAACTTCATCCCAAAACAACTTCCATTGAATTGAAAAGTAATTTCCCTCACCACTGGATAAAAATGAAAGTGAAAAGGTTACTATAATATCAGATTTGTGCTGGCAGTTTCAATTCTGTCACTTTTTGGTCTATGACTCAGATTGGTTTATAACATATTCCCAGGCTACTAAAATCCACTTCACACCCATAACTCCTGGCACCTAAAGCCCCCTTCAGAAAGTTGTAGCCTTCAATCAGCAACTAAGAAAAATCTACAATAAAAAGCCCCCTAAACAGGACAATGTCCAGAGGACACACAGGCAGGAGACAGGAATGTAAGACTCCTGAGGAGTCGAAAATGCCAACTCAAATCTCTTGCTACAGTAAGTAAACACAAATGACACTGGTACTTTCAACTCAGATGTAAGACAAAGGTGGCTCATCAAGATAAAATACCCCTGATAATGGCCACTCCGAACCTGGAAGCAATAATGCCTTGCAAAAGTTTTCATGATGCCCAAGTACTAGCTGTACAAATGTCACCTCCAAAGCATTCTTGAAAAAGCTTTGCAAGGCACCCATAGATCTTGCAGAAAAGTGTGTCTAGAGCTGCAATACAGGCTTGCCATACTTTTGATAACAGCAAGTTGCTTTGGAGACTTTTTAGATATAAAAAGGGGAACGAGAACAAAAGGCTCACGTGGTGTCCAGTGCCATCAACAACCAGCTCAACAAATTACTCAAGCAAAATAATAAAAACAGGTTCATCCTGGTTTAGGTGCTTTCGTCCCTGCATGAAACAGGACTTCATCAGACCCAGGAATTCAATTAATGACCTTGTATAAATACATAATCAAACTGATCGTGCGAATAAACTCATAAAATGAAGTTGATTCAGTGCTCTAATTTAAAGAAACTGACTCAATTTCATGAATCACTAAGTTTTTATTAGCTCTAATGCAGTTGATGATCTTGTATTTTCTGGGGGAGAATATTTTAAACAAATTCAAGGGAGGGGCTAGATATGGGGGTGGCTTAGTCTCCGATTTATGCCAACTTGGTAATATATGTACACTGGATATAAAAGGTTTACACACCCCTGTTAAAATACCAGATTTCTGTGATATAAAAAATGAGACCACAATACATCATTTCAAAACTTTTCCCACCTTTAATGTGACCTATAACCTGTACAATTCAATTGAAAAATAAACAAATCTGTTAGGGGAAAAAAAGTATAAAAAATATAAAACTTACAATACGCTGGTTTCATAAGTGTGCACACCCTTAAACTAATACTTTGTTGAAGCACCTTTTGATTTAATTGCAGCATTCAGTTTTCTTGGGTACACACCTTCATCAATTAAAGAGACTCTGATTAGCCCCAATTATATCATGACCCCCCATTAATATTCCAAAACATGCACGTTGACTGGCCAGCATGCACGTTGTAAATCGACTTATACTAATGGAAAAAGGTCCGGTTCCCCGGACTTTTTCCATTAGTATAAGTCTTTTTTAAAACACTGTCTCGCTATGTTAAAGGAGTTTAACATAGCGACACAGGTTTAAAAAAAGCAACGGAGATCTCCGTTGCTTTTTTTAAAGATGTCTCACTATGTTAAACTCCTTTAACATAGTGATACAGTGTATAAAAAGCAACGGAGATCTTGCTTTCTCCATTGCTTTTTTTTTTAAACCTGTCTCGCTATGTTAAATGGGTTTAACATAGCGAGACATCTTTAAAATAAGCAACGGAGATCTCCGTTGCTTATTTTAAAGCTGTCTCGCTATGTTAAACCCAGTTAACATAGCGAAACAGTAAAAAGCAATGGAGATCTTGCTTTCTCCGTTGCTTTTTCCCACAGCTCTGATGTACTGCGTAGGCATACGCATGCGCAGTACATCAGAACTGCCACGGAATATCAGACAGCTGCAGAAGGGCAGCAAGGAGGCATTATACAATGCCATTATTTAAGAAAAGTAATTATTTTTTTTCTTAAATAATGTCATTGTATAATAGCAATAACCCACTTCTGGGTGTGGGTAATGCTGGATTTACCCACGGTTGGCTTTGTTTGGTCCACGCCAACTGTGGGTAAATCCAGCATTACCCACACCCAGGTGTGGGTTATTGCTATAATAAAGTTCAACTGTCCTAGTAGGATTTTCCTGACATTTACTCAGTTGCCTGCTACAGCAAAAGCCATAGTTCACAGACAGCTTACAAAGCATCAAAGGGATCTCATTGTTGAAAGTATGTCAGGAGAAGGGTACAAAAAATTTTCCACAGCATTGGATATATCATGGAACACAGTGAAGACAGTCTTCAAAAAGTGGAGAAAATATGGGACAACAGTAATGCTGCAAAGAACTGGACATCCCTCCAAAATTGATGAAAAGACCAGACAAAACTGGTTAGGGAGGCTGCCAAGAGACCCAAGGGTTGCAAGATAGAAGTTTTTTCTTACACAGAAAAACATCCAGGTCCGGCTAAAATTTGCAAAACAAATGCATCAAGTCTCCCAAAAGCATGTGGGAAAATGTGCTATGGTCTGATGAGACCAAGGTTGAACCTTTTGGCCACAATTCGAAAAGGTTCGTTTGACACAAAAACAACCCTTTGCATCACCAAAAGAACACCACCACCACGGTGAAGTATGGTGGCAGCAGTATCATGCTTTGGGGTTGCTTTTCTTCAGCTGGAACTGAGGCTTTAATCAAGATGGAGGAAATTATGAACAGTTTCAAATGACCCCAAGCATACATCCAAATCAATAAAAGAATGGCTTCACCAGAAGAAAATTAAAGTTTTGTAATGGCCCAGCCAGAGCACAGACCTAAATCCAATAGAAAATCTATGGGGTGACCTGAAGAGGGCTTTGCACAAGAGATGCCCTCACAATCTGACAGATTTGGAGTGCTTATGCAAGGAAGAGTAGGCAAATATTGCCAAGTCAATATGTGCCATGCTGATAAGACTCTTACCCAAGAACACTGAATGCAGTAATTAAATTAAAAGGTGCTTCAACAAAGTATTAGTTTTAGGGTGTGCACACTTTTGCAACCAGCTTATTGACTTTTTTTATTTTTTTATATTTTCCCCTAACAGATTTGTTTGTTTTTCAATTCAATTGTACAGGTTATAGGTCACATTAAAGGTGGGGAAAGTTTTTAAATTATTTATTGCGGTCTCATTTTTTTACATCACAAAAACCTGGCATTTTAACAAGGGTGTGTAAACATTTTATATCCACTGTATAGTTGGGAGAAAACTTGCATCTTTGACTCTGCCTATACAGAATGTTGGCAAACTTATTTACACTACCTAGATGTTTATTTTTTTGGGTAGCTCCCTTGACAGCATCAACAATTTCATTTTCTATATTAATCACACTACAGCATTTTAAAGTTTACTTACCAAACACTTGACAGATACAGTTCACTATTTGGATGTCAATGTTTTTTAAGGAGGTGACAAACAATTGTTCTGAATCTACTGTATATAGGAAACCAACGTTTTCCAATATTTATCTACATTTCAAAAGTGGTCATCCTCTACTTTGTAAAAAGAACATTTTCAAGGGCCAACTAGTTAGACCTGGCCAGAACGTCTTCTAATTACAGACTTCTTAATGTTGAATGTGATGAATTCATTTCTATGTTCTTCGACAGGGGATCGTCATTTGATTTCTTAACAAAATTCTGGGAGGAATTGTCAAGGGGTTGAGGTACAAAATATTCCCCTTTGTTAGGTACTGGCTACCATGTTGTTTCCAAAGGGATTTCTACAAATAAGCCAAGTTGATAAGGAGAGGTTCATACGATCATAGGAGATTATTAGGCCCAGAGATTATTTCAAGCCTAGCCATTTCATCCCAATGTAATGCCATAGAAATGTTGGTTAATACCCAAGATTGTATTTAGTAAAGACTGATTGATTTGGAGGGGATTGGGGGGGAGGGTTCACAAAGCCTATCCGCTAGAAGGTTTGCTATCTCACTGGGGTCAGTGTGTGTGATATTGTTGGTCACTAGTTCTGCACACGCTTGGGTCCTACCTTTTAGGCTACATACATAGCTATAAAAGGCCTTACGCTTATCTTTGGTTGTGCTAGCCAAGTTTTTCTCAAACAGGCCCTTAGAGGATTTGACAAGTTGTCTTATTTGCCTGTTGGGGCCGAGGAGAGTGCTTTTCCATTGTTGAGGTCCTGCTTTTGTTTTCATGGACAGAAACATTTTTGTGTTTATTGTAAAGTGTGTTGATGCTGGATGTCCACCATGGCGGCTTATTTTCACTTGGGGCTCTGGCTTTGATTCTTTCTGGTACAGTCGAATCTATACACTTATGCAAGTGATTGTATGGGGCTTTAGTGTAAGCTTCAGTGTAGATACCACTTCCAGCTGGGGGTGGGGCTCAGAACGCACTTGTACCTTCACCTAGGAGGGAATAGCTTGCCTTGGTAAAGGTTTATAGTCCGATTTAGTCCTTGGTTATCCAATATAATTCTGATCCCAGGTGGGTAAAAAATACGGTGAACAAAAATCAGAATATTCTTAAAATTGATGATTACTTATTCAACTTGTTAGATGATTCCCCAAACTTTGCATACAAGACAGGGAGGATCTCTTGTTTGAACAAAAAAGAAGTTATGTACTCACCATAACGTTCTATCTGTGCTGTCCAACTTCATTTATCCTTGACCTGTGGGATTCAGTTCCAAAATCAGAACTGACTCAGCCATACTACAGCCCAAGAAGATCAAAAACTCAAGCTTTTTTCCCTACCCATAATGCTCCTCTTCACTTTACCTCAGATCGAGTTTGCTGATTGACAGACAGAATGATATGCATCTTGAAAGTACATTTTTGGAGACCATATCTGGTATAGGATAGCTAAAGGAATAGTAAAATAAGGACACAGTTCGTTCCACCAAGAGATATCAAAGGATGGGGGTTGGAGGGAGGGCCATCAAGGATAAATGAAGACTGACAACACAGATGGAACACTATGATGAGTACATAACTTCTTTATCTGATGTTGCTGATCCTCATTTATTCCTTGACCTGTGAGACAGAATCCCCAGCTACTTTTTACAATGGGTGGATTCCAGGTATATTCTGAGAACCATAGAACCAAATGATGCTCTTCCCCTGAAGGCCAAATCCAATTTGTAATGAGTAATAAAGGTATGTGGGGTAGCCCAGGTTGCTGCTGTTCAAATGTCATCCAAGGAGGTTCTGCAGTGAAAAACTGTTGGAAGTGGCTATACCTTTGGCAGAGTGTGCCTTAACAAGTCCAGGTAATTTAACATGTTTTTGGTGTATATGAAGGATATGCAGTCTTTCAACCACCTAGACAGCGTAACTTTAGATAATGGTCTATCTAGTCTAGCACTAGAAAAGGCAATAAACAGCTGATCAGATTTTCTGATAGATTTTGTTCTATGAAGGTAGAAACACAACTGCCTGTGGACGTCTAGTCTAACAAGTGCAGACAATATTCACCTTTGTTTGAAAATTTTGGAAAGAAAACTGGTACATTTATAGCCTGAATAATTTTTGTCTCCGAAACAACCTTTGGTAGAAAGGATGGATTGGTCCTTAAAAGAAACCCTACCTGGGTGAAAAAAAAATCAAATACGGTGATTTACAAGATAATGCCTGAATTTCTGAAATTCAGGCATTATGGTGATTTACAAGATAATGCCTGAATTTCTGAAATTCTTCTAGCAGAGGTAATAGCTATTAATAAAGCTGTTTTTCAAGACAAGTACTTTAGCTCACAAGTGGCTGCAGGCTCAAAAGGGGAGTATATCAAAGTCTGAAGAACCAAACTGAGATCCCATGGAACATATGGATATTTATAAGGAGACTTCAGCATCAAGGTTCCTTTCAAAAAAGCCTTGCAAAGTTTTGGAGACATTAATGAGGTGTCCTGTAACCCATTGTGAAAGTTTGAATTGGCCGCTAGCTGAATCCTGGTGGTAGAGGCAGAAGCTCCTTGTTCAAAAACTCAAAACTTTTGTGATGGGGCTGAGAAAGTCTCAATATGATTATTAGGAGTCCAACATGAGAATTTTTGCCATTTGCTACAATAAAGTTTTCTAGTGGAGGGTTGGATTTGTGCGAGGTCAAAATCTTATGGATTGGAGAAGACAATGTTATGCCTGGCAATCCATGGAAGTGGAGAAGCTATGCTGTGAGCTTTAGGTTCTGAAGGTTCGGGTGAACTAATCCCTCTAGATGGGACAGACGATCTAGAGCCAGATCCAGTGTCTATGGTTGCTGAATCAATTGCCATATCTGTCAAGGGCAGATTAGGGCAATGAGGATCATTTTGCTCTTCAACCTGGTTGCTTTCTTCAGAAACTGAGGGATTAACAGTATCAAGGGAAAAGGAAGTCCCAAAGGCAAATCATGAAGGACAGCATCTCTCGGGGACTCCCCTGGAGGAGAGGGACCTGAGCAAAGTAGCTGATGTACATGTTGTTTAGGGGCGATCCAAAGAGGTTGCAGCAAGGCTTGCCCTAGAGGCAAAAAATAATCTGTGCCACTTTCGGGTTGAGAGACTACTCGTGAGGCATGAGGATGCATCTGCTTAGCTTGTCCGTTATCATATTGGAAGTCCTCAACATGTGCGTTGCTATTAGAAAGTGGTTGGAAGAGGCCGCCCACTCCAAAACTCTGAGTGCTTCTCGACAAAAAGGAGAACACTCGGTTCTTCCGTTTGTTGATGTACCAGATGACTGACATGTTGTCAGTCTGGATCGCAGTTGTCTCTGAAGGAAGGACAACTTGAAAGGCCTGCAACGCTAACAGCACTGCCCTCATCTCTAGGACACCGATATGCAAGGTGACCTCTGTATGTGACCAAGTGCCTTGGACTGTCTTGCCTAGATAATGCCCCCCCACCCGATCTGGGAGGCGTCCATGGCCATTATGGCCTGAGGCTGAGGTTGTACGAAAGGCTTTTCTGCTAGAATATCCATAGAGTGAATCCACCAGAGATCAGTTTTGCAACAGATGGCCACTAAAATATGATGCAACATCGGCTGATGAAGAATGGACCACTGGGATGCCAGAAGCCATTGCAGAATCCTCATGTCGAATCTTGCTGGAGGTACCAAGGTAATGGTTGCTGCCATAGAACCTAGAGCCTGCAGTACCAGATGTGCGGCTACTGTCTTGCAGATGATGATTCTCCTGACTTGAAATCTGATTTTTTCTAAATGGGGAAGGGGAAGGGAAGCTATGCAAGTGCTTGTATTCAGATTTGCAGCTATAAACTCCAAATTCTGCATTGTTATCAGATGAGATTTGGCATGGTTTATTGTGATTCAGAAGTAGGCACAAGTTTGAAGGACAAAAGTCCCTTGATTTTCCTAAGAGATGCTTGGTGGGACTGGTGATGAGCCAGTCATCTAAATAAAGAAACACTTGGTGTCCGTGTAGTCTCAAATAAGATGCTACCACCGCCATGCATTTGATGAACACCCTGGGGACTGTGGTGAGACCAAAGGGCAGGGCTCTGAATTGATAGTGACTGGCTCCCAGCCAGAAGCAGAGAAATCTCCTGGAGCACTTGTCCATCTTCATGTGGTAGTACACGTCCTGGAGGTCTATTGAGCACATTCAATCATCCTTTCCTAGAAAGGGAAGGATGGACTTAACCGTGACCATCCAGAACTATGTCAAACAGATTTGTTCAAAACACTGAATTCCAAAATTGGTCTCCAGTCCACTGTCTTCTTTGGCACTAAAAAGAACCTTGGAGTAAATTCCAGATTCTTTCTGGTCTGAAGGGACATGCTGAAAGACTTTTTTGTACCATTTTTCGATTCCCTCTGACTGGGTGGAACATCAGGGATCCTTCTGAATTTTTTGGGAAGGGTGAGAAAGGGAATGGTGTATCCTCTGGTAATAATCCTTTGCACCCAAACATCTGTAATTATTTCTAGCCAAGCTTGTTGGTGTAAGGACAATCAGGACTCCTTTCAGAAGCACTGATAGGATTAAGCTGAGAAAAATGTCTGTGGAACCCTGATTTTGCAGGCCACATCTGCCGCATGGATGGCGTCTTCTATTAAAACTCCCCCCTCTGCCCCTGGGGGAGCTGCTACCACATGTCCTGGAAAGGCCCTTGGGACTTTTGGAACCACATTTACCCACTCCTCTGGTTCCTAGGGATGGACCGTTGAGTAGAAAAACATACACCCACTGCAGAGAGGGACTTCCCATCTTTGTTGCACCTGGACAAGGTTTCTCGAACTTTTGGGTTCAAAAAGAAATCCGTCAAAAGGCACATTGATGAATGAAGACTTCAATGGCTCTGCAAATTCACATAAGCACATCCAGACATATCTCCTCATGGTTACTCCAGATCCCGCTGCTCTGGTCATTCCTTCACCTGCATGCACTATGAGCCTCATGGGCGAGCTGGATATGGACTCGAGAGTGGCCACCTGAGAAGAAACCTTTTCTTGGACTTCTTCAGCTACAGCTCCTACAATGGTATTTGATAACTCCTTAATCAGATCCCTTTGGAGTGTAGTGCAATGTGCCATAAAGTTCAATGACTGTAGGGCAAAGGTCCATGAGGCATATACCCACTTCCTGAACCGATCCATCCCCCGAGACTCTTAATTTGGAGGACAGATAGTGGAACTTTCCTCAGACAGTCCTTTCTTTGCGGCTGCCACAACCACCATGGCATCTACTGCTAACCCTTTAGCACAGAATTGAAAATCTTCAGATGATGAAATAATTTTATCTGACATCTTAGGGATTGGCTCTATGGAATCAGGAGCCTTCCATGCCTGCTATGCGATTAGCTTGCTACGATCATCATCTGGTGGAGTTGCCCAAGACGTAGATGGCGAGAGCAGACAGCTTGAAGGTATACAGACTCCAATGGGGAAAGATGTTGGGACTTCCAGCCACTTGTCTGTTTAAGGATCTCAAAGGAGACCTCTTCAGGGGGGGTGACCTAGGGGAACCCTCCCCTTCATTGTAGTCAACATCTTCAGTGACTGATTCTTCTTGGGAATCCAAGTGCTTCCTCTTGAGCTTTCTCTTGTGAGGAACTTCTTCAGTGGGAAAATCTGAAGTGTGAAAGAGAACAAAACCTGGACAGGTGTATCCTGCAGTTTGGGCCCTCGCTGTTCTGATGCAGAGGCTGGTGGAGACAGTCAAAGCAAGAGGAAGGGCCAGGGATTAACTCCAATCGGGGAGCAAATGACTGGGTGCCCACTGAGGACAAAGCCCTCTCCACTGCATGGAAGGCAGGTCCTCCATAAGAGGGAAGGGAGCCTGGAACAGAGAATGACTGCCTCAGAACAAAGGTCACTCCCCACCCCGAGGAGACCACCTCTGACGCAAAAGCCAGAACAGAGCTCATGCATGGAGAGGCCCCAAGGTGCAGTGATGGCTCTGAAAAAACTGGAGTAGACACCTGCCCCTGGGAAATGACAGTAGAACCCTCACCCCAGGAGCACTCTGGTTCTGGGAGGTCTGAAGAGCTCAGGGTAGAAGTCAGCATTGCAGAAAAAGATCTGGCCAGAGTTGAAACAGTGCCTGAGGGATCGGAGCCTGGGTCTCCAAAACCACAGATGGGATCAGAGGAGGAAGATTCGGTGGAGTAGTAGTTCCAGAACTACAGGTAGTCAGAACTGAGGACATAGGAGGCAATCCTCTCGCCATAAGAACCTGATCCACTAGCCTCAGCACGTCCAATTCTGATAAGCTCTTGGTAGAGTGAACTGATTGGGTGGACGGAGATTGATTTAGGTTTCTCCAAAAAGAGATTTGGCAATTGTCCCTTATAGGGATCTATAGATGGAAAATAATGCGTTCTTGGAAGCATCAACTCTGGTTCTTCAAGAATTACTGTCGGAACCGTAGGTGAAGGTGCAGATATAGTGGATGGAAAAGAGGTTCTCTGTTCCAAGGTCTTGTCCTGTTTTTGTAGCGTATGCTCTGGAGCCAAAGATACAAACAGACTTGGAGCAAAAGCTTTCAGTTCCATAGGCATTTTCAGAACCTCTATTTTAGATTTCTTAGCCACCGGTGCCGAAGGGGAAGTCGGCACCGAATTACATTTCCTCTTATGTTTTTCAGTTTTTGAAGAACAGGAAGAAGGGTCAGACCTACTTTTGGAACGAGATAAGGCCTTGTCAAAAGATTTAAGCATGCCTTTTAACATTAATTTATTCTTTCGTTCAACTAAGGCTCGATGACTAAATTCATGGCATATTGAGCAGTCTTCCTGTAGATGTAACGAACCTAAGCAATACACACATAGTGAATGACCATCTGAATTAGGCATTTTCCTCTTGCACTTATGGGATTTTTTTAAAGCTGGAAGTGCCCTTTCCTGTACTGGTCATATCTATAGAAAAAAGAATATCACACAAAAAGACAACTGGAAATTAAGATAGAGGGAAATTTACAGTTAAGTGTTAAAAGCAATGGTAGGGCTAGAATACCCAGGGGTAGAAAGGTATCTGTACCGAGAAAAGGAAAGTACATAGAGAAGTGCTACCAACAATGGTAGACAAAGAGTACCAACGGTATACAAGACATTTTTTTTTAAACTAGAAAAAGGGAAAATTGAAAGAAAGTCTACCAGCTATGGTAGCGAAGATTTCACTGAGGTGAAAAAGGGAGCAAAAGGAGAAAATGTATAGTAGGAAGTTTCTAAACCTAATATAAGAGACCAACAAAGAGAAAGGGAAACTATAACAGATAACTAGAGAATTTTTAAAATACAACTGTACTTAGCTCGAGAGATTTGGCGACGTGTCTGACACTGGAAACAGCAAACGAGTTCTGAGGTAAAATGGAGAGGAGCATTACGGGTAGGGGAAAAAAAGCTTGAGAGCTTTTGGTCCTCGTAGAATGTAGAACGCCAGAGTCTGTTCCAATTTTGGAACCAAATCCCCGCAGGTCAAGGAATAAATGAAGATTGACAACATCAGATAATATATTTCCTAAAAATGGATCCTTTAAAGGTATACGTATATGTGGATCCTGTAGTCAATGTTCCTACTTTTTACAGCAAAAGTCTATTTATTTGAACAACTACTATGATTCCAAGATAAATCTTGCTAATGGCCACTAAGTGGGTGATTTATCTTGTTATATGTTGGGGTTGTCCCAGTTTTTACACTGGGAAGATGGAGACAGTTCCAGAAAATAATTTACGAGCACAATTACAATATTTTGAAATGTAGTTCCAACAATTCTTTATATAAGTACACCCTGATCCAACAATTTTTTATATAAGCACACCCTGAACTGTACTGATTTTTCTAAGTTCAGCTTTGGTAAAGTAGAAGTTGTAATGGGGGGGGGGGGGTCAGTGGGAAACTCAGGTTGAATATAGGGAGCTAATGTGACAACATAGATTGAATGCTTCCTTGACCCCAGGATTGAATGAGCAGCTTTCTATTCTACCTGTAATAAAATCGAGCATGGCTACAATATAACTATTAAGCATGATCATGGTATGTACGCACTATATTTGTTTCTTTAGTTTAATCTCTGGTGTATTTTTATTGATTTACGACATTTAGCATTTTTTTGGTTATAATTAGAACTATTGACTCTACTTTTAATATTGTGTTTTTTGAGACAGTATTTTTATAGGTATATGCACGGTTTCTTTAAATTAGAGCACTGTGATCAACTTCATTTTAGGAGTTTAATCACATGTTCGATTATGTATTTATTCAAGGTCATTAATTGAATTCTATTTCTGATGAAGTTGCACTACACGCAGGGACGAAAGCACTATACCAGGCTGACTATTTGTTTATTTTATATGTTAAATGTTTTTTTCCTTGATTATTGGATGAGCCTGTTTTTACTGTTTTGCTCATGCAATTCATTGAGCTGCTTTTTAGTGGCACCGGACACTATGTGAGCCTTTTGCTCTCGTTTTCTTCAGTGTATGTTGTAGCTGCACATTCATACAATGGGTTCTCCTTGGTATACAAAGAGCACAAACAATTGATATTTTTTTTCTTATTCCTTTAGTGCTATCAAAATAAAACTTAAACTGTCTGTGCAAAGATATACAACAATGCAATAAACATGTTCTTCTATTTAAATACCATGGAACAACAGAGGGAGATCAAAAGCTTGATTAATACTACAATCCATGGCAATCTCTGGCATGAAAACAAACAAAACAAAAACAAAATAAATAAGAGTACAAAAGGAAACTAACCTTCTGGAAAACAAGATACAGTGGCTGGAGTACAAAGTATGCATCTTTGAAACCATTTGTGGTGAAGCAACAGGGACTAAAAACAAGGTCTATAAAGTAAGGCAGTCTGCTGAAGAAAGTTGTTCAACTACAAAGTAAGCTTTCTCAGCACAAAAAGGTCCCCATGCATGAAGAGGGAACTTGACAAATTAAAGAAAAGTTCCTTTCAAAAATGCTTTTCTTACCTTGAACAAAGCCATAGAAGATCATCCTGCCCCTGGTGAAAACAGCAGTCAAGAGGACTTTAACAGAAGTGAAACTCACCCCAGAATATTTGAAAAAAAAAAAAAAAACAACAGTTTCTTCCTTCTGTTGTATAGTTTATGGCAGGGGACCACCAAATTGGCTTCCTTTTTTTTTGGAGGAGAGCATCTTGGTTCTATTTGGGATGGCACGATTCATGCACAAATGGATGTGCTCGTACAGTGCCTTAATGTAGGATTCACCAGTCAAACTTTCAGCTCCCGTCTGCATGGGTGCCATGAAGTTTGTCACTTCTGACTTAAGTAGCATGAAGTTGGCTTTGGAGAAGTTTTGTTTATGGACGTTTCCTTACTTGGGGGTGGGGGTGGGATGTGGATGTCAAGGATGATTTGCTTATGCTCAGACCTGACCAATGAGGGGGTGACCACTGGTGTGGAGTATCTATCTCCCATGTTGGTAATGACCAGGTCTAGGATACTGCAGCCCCTGGTGGGACAATGGATTAGTTGATCCAGGGCACTGGAATTTAAGAATTCCAAGAACCATTGGGAAAAGGTGTTGGTACCAGAGTAGTTTTCCCAGTTAATGGCAGGGTAGTTGGAATCACCCAGTATTAGGGTGTTTGGTTGTATCTCAATATTTTCCAGCATGTTTAGAAAGATGTGGTGAGAATCTTGGGGCATGGTGGGGGGGGATCTGTAGCAAGCTACAATTTGGATTGCAGTCTTACCTAGTGTTAGCTGCATCTGGAGAATTTCAGATGCATTGTGTTGGGCAACTAGCCTGGAGGTGTGAATATCCCTGGTGAATATGGGCACTCCACCTTTAGTGTTTCGGTCTTGGTTTGTTGGCCAAAAAGTGTGGCAAGAGCTGTAGCCTGGTACTGCAGGGGTCCTCTCTGGAGTCTTGAACCAAGTCTCAGCTACTGCACAGATATCTATGTTCTCCATTTTTAGGAGTGCCTCGAGAGAGTGCATTTTGAGGTTTAGACTTCTAGCATTGAGTAGCATTACCTTCAGATTTTGCATGCTTGTATCTGTTATGGTGGTGGTTTTGTCCTTTGAACCTTGCCTAAAAAAGGCACTATAGGGGTGGCAAGAGCTTTAGCCATAACCTGAATCCCAGGGGTGACAGGTGCAGACCATCTCTGGCAAAGCATTGTGATTTGTCGATCATGTTGTCCCAGGCAGACAGATACTGGATCCCTTTTGAATGGCACCAGAAGCTTAGCCAACTGTTGAAGCCAATTATTTTGTCCTTATACTGTGGTATCATTCTGGGCAAAGGCAGGATGCTACTCAGGGCTAGGGTCATAACTGCCTGGGCCACATGATCTGAGAGCTCTTCCAAGTCTCTTTTCATGTAGTCCAGGGAGGTACGTCTCAAGTCATTTACTCCAACATGGGCAATGACAGAGTCATATTTGTACTTGTTTTGTAGTGACTTGAGTGCATGCATTATGTGGCAGATCCTAGCACCCGACAGCCAGCTGACTGTAATTTTCTTCTTGCTCACCCTGGTGAGTGGGACATCAGTGTGCCTGACTACACAGAGTCACCTATGACTAAAGTGTTGGGTACGTTGTCTTGCCTTAGGGGCTGTTGTTGGGTGGCATGTGTCACTGATTGTGACTGGTGTTTATTTGCGTTTCATCTTCGGAGATCCTTGTTGCTTGGGCAGGTTAATGTTCAGGGCCTCCGCATATGTGGGTTTAGTGCTGCTATGTGTGGGTGTTGATGGTGTGGACTGTGAAGGGCTATGTGTTGCTTGAGGTGCAGTGCAGGTGTTAACCTTCTCCTCTTGACTGTCTAGTGCAATCTTGGCTGGAGAGAGCTTTGCTTCCAGTTGTGAATTGCTTATCTAATCACTCTTCCAAATCCTTTGTAAACTCTTCTGATTAATTCTTGTACTTATTGTGCAATATTTTATATGCTCTACTAACTATTCCTTTCTTAATGGCAACTTATGTTCTAGATTCTACTAAAACCCCTACCAGTTCTGGTCTTTCATTTATGACCCATGTATTTCTTTCTCTTTGCCTATAATCTTATATCAATCCTTGATATGGAAGGCAAATCTCCAACCAGCAGTCCAAATATGTTCTTGGCATCTCCAACCAGCAGTCCAAATATGTTCTTGGCATCTTCCCATTCTATTATCTTACCCTCTCTAGTTATTTGCTCTCAATACCCTGGTTCCTTTGCCAGTTTTCTCCAATATATTCCTGCCCCCTCTTGCCTATTGCCTGTATCCATAACTGCAGTCATCCCTATTGGCAGAATTTCCTTTCTCTATTCCAGTGTTGGCTTAGTTCTTAGAAGACCTTCTGCTACCTTATGAATATAATATTTGGCATGATTATTGTTCTGCATCCAAAATCCCAGTATCTCCCTGCTACTTGAGCCCCCCCCATTTCATCTTTATTTCTTTCCACTCTGAATTATAGTGTTCTGCTTGTGCTATGTATAGGAGCCTTAACTGTGTTGCTCTAACATACCCCTTCAACTCAGGTAATGCCAAATTAGAAGAATCAGCTTATCTCACTCAACTCCTGCCATCTTCCCATCCCAGTTAAAATCCTTCAGCTGTTTATTAATTGCCATCCACAACTTCTCCTCTGGTTCATAAAAATATGCTTAACCAGTGTATAAGACTACAGAGGCTAAAAACATTTTTAACTGCTTGTATCATACTACTGATATCCACATAACAGAGCTTCCATTTTCTCAGTTTTTCTATAATCATTTGTTTAGTCTTTTCCCACATATCCTTAGCTGCCACACTGGTAACATTTTTTATCCACACTCCTAAATACTTCATTTTATCATGTCCTCATAAATATGGATATTGCTAAACCAATTTGTATGTGGGTACATAAATTTACAGCTGTTGCTTTTGCTTTAGCTTAATTAATTTTATATCCTGAAAAGGTGTGAAACTGTCTTAATATGTTCCACAGCACTGTAATGTCCCTTTCTGGTTCTGTCAGGTATAAAATAATGTCATCTGCAAACAGAGCCAACTTTTCTTGGCTAGCATACCAATTATATCCTTGAATGTCTGAAACCCTAGTTTTCTTTGCCAATAGTTCCAAATACAATGTAAATAACAAAGGGGAGAGAGAAGACCCCTGCCTGGTTCCTCTACACAGGCCGATATTATCAGAAAGGACCGTACCCACTTTAATTTTCACCTCCGATCCTTAATATATCCTCCTAATCAACCTTATAATTTTATCAGGGAATGCAAATGCTTCCATTGCTCTGCTCAGAAAATGCCCGCTTACTCTGTCAAATGTTTTCTCTGCATCAAGACCCACCAGCAACAGTGGTATTCTCTTACATTCTGCTTCCCTCTGGATCATCACTGTTCTGTTTATGTTGTTGAATGTTTGCCTCCCCTCCACAAAACCACACTGATCCATACCTATCAATTTTGGGATCACTTTTGCCATTCTTTTAGCCATTACAGATAAACACGTTATAATCAAGATTTAGTATTGAAATGGGACTGTATGAAGCTGGATGTGATGGAACACCCTCTTTAGGTAGTACAGCTTCTACCACTTTCTTCCAGGATGTTGGTACGTCTCCTCCTCTTAAAATACAGTTAAACAAAACCTTCCAGCTCTTCATCAGTTTTTTCCCCTCCTAGCTTTCAAACTTCCACAACAATACCATCTATTCCTGAGGACTTTCCTGTAGATTGGCTATACCTTACCATTTGTATCTCATCTCCTCCTATGCTAATTGTTAATGACCAAGCCTGCTCTCCCTCTAGCCTTGGCATATTTAAATTCTTCTATAAACATTTTCATTTGTACCTTTTTTGATTTCCATATTCCTCTGCTTTGTACAGACTTTCACAGAATTTCAGAAAAATGTCTGCAGGATACCCTATTATCTTCTGTTTTATAGGCTCCCTAAGCTTGTTGATAGCCCTTTCTACTTTCTGTTGCCTGAGTTGTGTTAAAAGTTTTTGTGCTCTAGAGTTATTATCAAAAAACAGTTGCTTAACAGCAACCGTTCTAAACTCATACATATTATTGAGGTAGTCCCTTATTTTCCGGTTAGTATTCTGTAGTTGCTGCTCTTCTTGTTCTGCGAGATTTCAGCTATTTTGCAATATTTCATATTTTCAGTCCCTCTAAATAATTCTTGTTACTGAACATCTCCCTTTCTTTTATTTCCACTCTATTTTTAAAATTCCACTTTAAATTTTATCCCACTCCCTATCTATATTTTCAGAAGTTGGTTTAGATCTTCTCTAATAGCTCCTGAATAAATTTCCACTACCAATTCCTTAAATTCCACTCTTCAACAGATAGGTGGGGGAAAGAGCCAGTGTCTCATTTTTATTTCATTATATTACAGTGTGTTTTTATTATAATTATTGGCACATGATCTGAAATAGTTATTGGGTGCATAACAAGACCTTCAATTAAAGGCACGTTCTTGTGAAATGTAAATTCTGTCTAGCCTAGCCTGTTTTTTGTATCTTGTGAAATAATACATAAATTCACTCTGAATTCCTAGTACTGAATTCACATCTTCCATGCCAAATATTTTTTCATAATTTTTTTTAAAAAGCTACTCTCCTTTGTCAGATTTCCATTTCTAAACCCCCCAGACACATCTCCGCTGTTACAAATCAAATTCCAGTCCCTACCTACAAGTAATATTCCTTGCTGAAAGCTTATTATTTCTCCCAAAATTTTATTTAACTCCTTTATAGTAGTTTTCAGTGGAATATAAATACATCCCAGTGTAATCCTCCTCTCTTGCCAATAATCCCCTAGTACTACAAATCTACAGTTATTGTTGTATTTTACTTCTTCTATTACTATTGAAGCTCCTCTTGCAATTAATATAAATACTCCTCTCTTCCTGTGGCCCAGGTATTCTGCTGAATAACCATCCTGAAAAACCTTTCTTTATCAAGATCACATGTTCAGTGCCTTCCAAGTGTTTCTCTTGTAGCACAGCTATTTGCAGTCTACATTTTTAATATAGTTCACTACTCGTTCTTTTTTTAATTTACCTGCGAGACCATTAATGTTTAAAGACATTACAGAAAGAATCATATTCTTGAGGGATTATTATTCCCACCTTTTATGTATAATAGCATTTTTGTTAAGTGTCTAGTTCCAGCTTTTATGTTACATGCATGCACTGTTTGGCAGGTTAATCTTTAATACAATTGATTCTTGTCATCTCCATTTGAGCCTATGTCACATACTGCAGAACATTTTGTTTTATTAAAAGCTACATATTGCAGAACATTTTATTTTATTACAAGCCCTCAAATAAAAACAAACACAAATATCCCCTAAAACCTACTAACTTAATGGTAACACACAAAACAATGTACATCTTCAAATACTGAAGTTTTACCCCATTAACAGGAACAAAAGTTCCAAACAGACAGCCATACAGATTTAAGCTAATCTAAAAGAAAGATGATCCATGCTAAGATGCATGGTAGAGCCTGTGATTCTATTAAGTGCTGTCTGGTTTTGCCTTATCTGTATAGCTCTCCTAGCTGGGAAAACACTTGAATGCTTTCAGAAAGCATTTTTTTCCAAGCCATTTCCCTTTATCAGAATGTTTGCTAGTGACATGAAAACCAGATACAGGACTGCTTACTAGAAATAAAGGCCTTATACTATTCAATATTCTTTTTCATTTACTTGCTTTCTGTCAAAATTTACTATATAAAGTTAGACTTCATAAACACAGTCATTCCCCTATGAAAGAATGAGAAAAAGCACACTCATTTTTCTTATCATGCTCTTTTAACCAGACCACCCCTCCCTTGTTTTTTTTTTTTTTACATTGCAGTGCCTACATTTCTTAAAACTGAACAAGGAGTGAGGGAAGAAGGGAGAAAGGAACAGAAACATATTTACACTGGACTTAAAAATAACTGAAAAAATTTTGCTTTATAACTTACAGAGAAAATCATGCACCACTTATGTAATACTGTTAAGAAAAAAATTGTTTTACTTACAGTTATCTTCTCTCTGTCACTCATCTTCCCTCCTCCTGAGTATTTGCCCAAACATTTATGACATAAAGTAGGGCATATACTTTAGAGTCTCCAAGTCCAAACAAATCCAATATTTCCAGATTTTCTTGTTCTGTCCCGTTTCACAAATATAAAATTACATTGTAATCCCACATTTGTCAGTTTCCAGACTACTGATTTTGCTCTCCAAACATGAATGACATTAAGTAGGGCATATGCTTTAGAGTCCCATGGAATTTTAACAAAGGTCCAAGTCAGTCCAATATTTCCAGATTCTCTTTTGCTATTCCTGTTCATCTCCATCTCCCAAACCCATTCTCTGCTTCATCTCCAGTGCACTCTTGATTCTTCTAGTCAATATCTGTGCTTTTTTTTCCTCTCTAAAGCATCTTCCATTGAAACACTGGGAAAGGTTTCACTGGCACAGTCTCTCTGTGATCTTTATTACCAGAAGAACAAGAAGCAGAATCTCCTCCATTTCACAGCTCACTATTTGTTGGACAAACTTTTGTATTCCTTCCTTAGCATGTACTTCATCAAAAAATGTTTTTGTTCCTCCAGGGAAAAATGTTTTGAAGATAGTTCAATACAGCGGTTTGAATATCACACCTGCTTCTCGACATTCCCTATATAAATGGAATAAATTTATTCCTCTACTACCTGGTGTGCAATGAATAGTCATTCTCCATAAACACTCTGCTGTCTCCCACTTTTTGTACTTTGTCCTTATGCCACAGTTTGTACTTTGTCCTTCTGCCACAGTTTTATCAGAATCAACTCCTTCTGCTAGTAAGATTGCATTTTTATTACTAAATGGTCTAGATTGTTTTCTCATAGCCAGGTTTGGAACATGCACACAATGTGCCATTTTTATTAATTCCTGTAATGGAATACCAGTCCAGCTGCTTATTTGTGCTTTCATAAAGCTAATATGGTCCGTTCCTTCCAGCTTCTCTGGTACAGCAGAAAATCTCAGGTTTTCCCTATGTGCCCTGTCCTCTAATTCTATTATTTTTTGAAACATCTCTTCTTGTGCAGTCTCATATCCAGACACAATTTTCTTCATTTCAACCTCCTAGTGTTGCAGTTCTATCACCTTATCGGAATATCTGTTTAAAGCTTCTTCCATTTTTTTCCAGCTTTTTATCGTCTGTGGTGATATACTCCCATTAGTGTTTTGTTTATTTTAACCAGGTCTGTGTGCAGCTGCTTTATACTTTCCTCTAGGTTACTGGAGGTCGTGTCTGGAACTTGCATTGCTTTTTTCTGAACAACTGCAGTACTTTTTCATCACTAACTATATTCGCCTGATACTTACTTACTACCATGTTACCTATACTCAAAGCTGTTTTCACACATATCCTTCTCTTTTCTGCTACTATAGCCTTCCTATCCATACCTTATTACATCACCTTCTTTGAAAACAGTACTTTAAATGAACATAACCTTCACCTACAACAGACTTTACCAACCTCTTCTGTCAACACCCTCAATCATAGTAATATAACCTGTTCCTCTAACTTTTTACTACCAAAATACCACAGAACATCTCATATGTCATACTACTTAAACAAAAAGTATCTTTATAGCACACCAAAGATCCTTAAATCCCAATTTTACCCCCAGTGCAACCTCCTCCTACACGGAGATATTCATCCTAACCCTGGTTCTAATACAAACTGTAACTTAAATCTAAACAATACTACTTTACCAATACCACCATCATGTACTAAAGCAGCCAACTCCCTTCAAATAGCTCACCTTAATATTAGAAGTATAAATAACAAAACTCACCACCTACATGCACTCCTAGACTTACATTCATTTGATATTCTATGTCTCACAGAAACTTGGCTAAAACCCTCTACTCACGACCAGGAAATCACCCCTCCTGGCTATAATATACTTAGATGTGACCGCATAAAAAAGAAAGGTGGAGGTATAGCCATTATCTATAAATCTAATCTTAAAGTGACCCTCTATAATGAACTTCCATCACTAGACTCCAGAGCCGAAATATTATCTATCAAACTTCAAATTAACAATAATAAATCAATCTTTCTAATTTGTTTGTACCTTCCCCCTGGAAATAATACACATATTCTTGAAAACTTACTTAGCTCACTTTCTAACAAACTACCCCAAGAAACCATAATACTTGGTGACTTCCACATTGACTGGTTAACCTGTTCATCCCAGCACCCTACTAACCACATAAACCTCTATGGGTTCTCTCAATTAATAACCACTCCAACTAGAATCCACAAACCTAATAAAAAAGAAACAACTCTGTATTGGATCCTTATTAATAACCATCCTAACATCTACATTCCAGGAACTCTTCCTGATAATATTAGTGACCATATGCTCACATATGTTGTTAGACAAAAATTGCATATCCCAACTACCCATAAACTCAAGACATCCCGCTCAAGAAAGTTCTTCAATCCTGAAAAGTTCCTGACTGAATTAAAAGCATGTGACTGGTCTCCGCTGACTCACCTTGAACTTAATGAGGCAGTGGCCTACTTTAATACCAACTTTCTACAGATCCTTGACTTTCATGCTCCCATTCGCTCTACTAGGATAAGATCCAAAACAGCACCATGGCTAACTAGACAAACTAAGAAGAAAATGATCCTGAGAAATATGTGGGCTAAATGGAGAGCTACCAAATGTCCATCAGATCACCTCCTCTTTAAACAATTAAGAAATGCTACTAAGAAAGATACTCTTACAGACAAAAAGGAATTTTATCTACACCTTCAACAATCCACTCAACACACCCCTCAAAAATTCTGGTCCGGTATTAACACACTTCTTAAACCAGGACATACAAATACTCCTACCCCTTCAGGCTTTAACCTTAACAATTTCACCCTGATCCCTGATGCCTTTAACAAGTATTTTACAGAAGTCATTCAAACCCTAGCTAATTCATTACCCTCATCCACAGTTATCTTACCAAATACCCCTAGCACCTCCTCGAATGCCTTTCACCTTCAACCTGTAGCTACATCTCTTATTTACAAGCTTCTCAAGAAACTTAAACCTTGTACTCCATCCACTGACCAACTACCATCAGAATACCTACAAATTGCTGCAGAAGCTATAGACTACCCCATATCCATACTTATTAATAGGACTATCTCTGAAGGAAAAATTCCCACCATATGGAAAATATCTCATATAATTCTTCTACATAAAGGTGGCTCCTCTACTGAGTTCTCAAACTTTCGCCCTATTGCCTTACTCTCCCCATTAGCAAAGATTATGGAAAGATGCATACACAAACAATTTCTCAACTACCTTCTACAAAACAGACTACTAGCCAATTGTCAACATGGTTTCAGACCTTCCCACAGCACTACAACTGCCCTCCTCTCCTTCACTGACACTATAAATAACAACAAAAACAATAATCTTTTCTCCTCTGCTCTATTCCTAGACATGTCAAAAGCATTTGACATGGTTAACCATAACATACTTCTTAATAAACTAAATCACTATTCTCTTGGCTCACAAGCACTTCAATGGCTTAGGAGTTATCTCCAAAACAGGCAACAAGCAGTGCTATGGGACAACAACCTATCTTCCTTACTACCAGTAAACATTGGGGTTCCTCAAGGCTCTATTTTAGGTCCCCTTCTTTTTTCTTTATTTATAAATGATCTACACGTGAATATACCCCAAGCCATCTGCATTCAGTATGCTGATGACTCAACTTTAATCTGTTCTGCTAATAATGTTTCCTCCCTCCAGTCCCTCACCCAAACAGTCTTCTATAATGTAGAAAAGTTGTTTATGGAACACTCCCTCCTTCTTAATGCCAAAAAAACAAAACTTCTTCTCTTCACTCCTACTCACAAATCTTCCACACCTTTCTACACTATCTCCTCTAATAATGCTACCTGTATTAACCCAGACATGACCACTCGCCTACTAGGTGTAACTATTGATAACCGTCTTAATTTTGATGACCATATTAACAACACCATTAAATCAGTTAACAAAAAAATAGGTACTCTCTACAGAATTAAACCCTTTCTTACCCCAGCAGCTAGAAAAACCATTGCCCAGACCCACCTGATCTCTACCCTTTTCTATGCCTCTGCTATATATACTAACTTATCAAAAAATAACATGACCAAACTCTCTACCTGTTATAATAGTATATCTAGATTCATTACTGCTACTCCCTTTAGAACTCACCATTGTCTCAACCTCAGGCAACTCGATTGGTTAGAACTAAATAGCCATTTACTCTATCAGCAACTACTTATCATTCATAAGTCTCTTCACTACCCTGAAGCTACCCCAAGCCTTACAAAACTTATTTCACCTTATAAGAACCTAGCTACTCTACGCTCTGCTAATAAACTCCTAGTAGCCTCCACTAAATCTTACAATAAAGCTGGTGACTCATTATTTTCAAATTCTGTTGGGAAAATCTGGAATCAACTCCCTCAAGAAATAACTAACCTAGACTCCACACCCCTATTCAAAAAACACATCAAAGAATATCTTAAAACTCAGTGGCTATGTCCTTGTGCTAAACCCGACTGAAATTACTTCTCCCTTACTCCTACCTTCCCCCACTATCCCCTAACTGTGCCCCTAAATAATATATTTAATTGATGTCAGCTACTTCTTTTACATTGACTTTTCAAAAGATTTGTTTTATTTTCCTTCTCCATGTTATGCCGTCTTGTGATTTTCTTATCAGTTTTTATTATTCTAACTTTAGTATGCTGCATACCTGAAATTTGTATTGTTAACCAGCTGTTTTTGGTTAACTTGCCTTGTGTTTGCTAGTTGTTTTTTTTGTTAAATTCTTACACAAGCCTACCATTGTACTTTTTGTAGTTTGCTTATCATGTTTTTTGCTGTTAATGTTTTCTTACTTCATGTAATTGGAGCTTTTCTCCCCGGGCCTCTACTGAAAACGGATATATGTCCAGCTAGACTAGCCCGGTCAACAAATGTAAAATAAAATAAAAAAATAAATAAATAAATAAATAAATAAATAAATAAATAAATAAATAAAAATGTTCCCAGTCTGATTTTTTTTCCTCAACTTTTGTAGCCGATTTTACTCCACATCCTTTATATTTATTCTTCTTCCTGGCATCCAGGCAGTGCACTCACTAGTCACTGAAATTTACCCAGAAATCTAGGGTCTACATTAGATCAGCGAATGCTTAAAAAAGCGAATGCTGATTGATCGACCTTATGTAAGCGAAAGCTTACACTCTCTGTCAGATCAGCGATTTTTTTCCTAGGGGAAAAAAATCGCTGATCCAAAACACATACATACAACACAAGCACACCAAACAAACAGAAATCCACACACATACACCTAAAATCTGACACCTAACCCTACACTAAACTATGCACACACCACTAACTATCCACTTACCTTAACCCAAACCCTAACCCTAAGGTCCGTCACTATCGCACACTCACCTCACCCGCTCCTTAACCCTAACTCATCTAAACCCGCCCTAATCCTCACGTCCTCACAATCGCAAACATACCTAACCTGAGCCCTAACCCTAACTCACCTAACCCACCCTAACACTCACATCCACACAATCGCACACTTACCTGATTCCAACCCGTAACTTTCTACCACAGCACTGAAAATACCGAAACAGAAACGGACAACCAAATTCTTTCCCTAGGAAAAAATTTGGGTTTCTGTTGCTTCGATATTTTGAACATTCGCTAAAATAAGGTCGATCAATCAAAATTCGCTTGTTTAAGCGTTCGCTGATCTAATATAGACCCGAAATCTAGGTCCACTAAGTTTTTTTTTTTCCCAGACTGGGAGAGCCAGAACTAAGCTGTTACTCAATATGCAGCCATCTTGGCAGTCGCCAGTAAATGAACCTTGACAGAGGAATAAGAAAGGTCACAGGACAGTAACTCACACAAATATTTTAAAACCAAGGAATAACTAGCCCTGAACAGGTGCTGGTTATGTTGTTGTCACCAACTAGAAAACCTTTTACATTTGCTAATATATGATTTTGTAGTAGCAGGCTTTCTTACCTCCATTAGTACCTGCAGCACATCCTCAGTAGACAGGTGCCTAAAGGGAATTAAGAACCTATCATCCAGGCAGTCAACTTACGTTGATCGATATTGGGGTGATTCAAACTCCCCTGTTCTTGTGCTAGTAGATCCAATCTACGAGGGGAAGCTTGTGGTAATTGTCTCTGGCCATTTCCAAAAGAAGGAAGAACCACAGTTGCCTGGAACAGAAGGAAGTAACCACACTGATCTTGACGTTTTCCTTCTGAATCTTCAGAAGTACTCTGGATATTAGTGGAAAGGGTGGGAAAAGCATACAGGAACAAGAAAGGGTTTAAGTCTTGCAAGCCTTATTGCATGGAGTCCTGGACTAGGATCTTGCCAATTAATTGCTCAGAGAAGATGCAAAGAGAACTACTTGACAAACTCCCCACAGGTGGATCAAGATCCCCTGATCTAGTTTCCATTCATGACGGTCTGCTCTGGTCCTGCTCAGCTTGTCTACCACACAATTTTGCTCTAATGGAATGTAGGATGCCTGTAGAGTGAGACTGTGCTGAGAAGCTATACCCAAGCTAACATGGCTAGTCTGCTAAGGAGGTATAACCTGTTTTCTCCTTGTTTGCTGATGTACCACATAACTGTGGTATTGCCTGTAACCACTTGAAGAGGTCCCTGGGACCAAAGATTGATCACAGTTCACTGCCTTGATCAGGGCAAGCATCTCCTTGATATTTATGTGCTTGAGTTTGTCCTGGACTTTCCACACACACGCAACATTTATCATTCCTGAAAGTGCTGCCAAGCAAAGTCTGAGGCATCTGCGGTGACTGGCTGCTTTGGCACAGGGAGGGAGAAGGGGAGACCAGGATTTAAAGGATAACTGTTGTCTCCATCAAATGATTTTTCCTCTGACAAACCCAAGCACTGAGACTTGAAAAGATAAAGGGTGTTTGTGCTGGGACCAAAGATATTTCAGACACCACTGAACTTCTCATGTAAAGTCTTGCCAGGGATATCATGAGAATCACAAATGCCATGAGACCCAAAACCCTGTTATATTCCCTCCCAGTGACCAAAGTCTGAGTAGAAAACCATAGAAATATATCTAGTTGTAGATCTGCTTATTTATTTATTTTGTAAAAGAAAAGGCTCTTTGAACTGAGATTTCTACCTGACATCCCAGGAATACAATCATGTGATGGAGTCAAGAAAGACTTAAATGTTCTCGCTGAATCTCAGCTTGTGTAAGAGATCTCTCATGCAAAGGAGAGATTCCTGACACTGAGAAAGATTCTGCAAAGATAAACAAGTTGTCTAAACATGGAAAACTGTGGATACCCTGTAGCCTGCAATGAGATAACTTTGTGAACACTCTTGGTGGACTGGATAGTCCAAAGGGTAAGTCAGAGAACTGATAATGTGATCCAGACAAACAAAACTTTAACAAATATATGCAGTCTGGAGTAATAGGGATACGATAAGCATCCCTTCAGTCTACTGTTACCTGGAAACTTGAAAGAGGAAGTGATAAGTGGTTGTGAAGTGACATCATTTTAGATCTGGGCACTATCACAAACAGATTTAGGAAAGAAAGATCCAGAAAGTACAGTTGCGTACACTTAACATAAATGTAGATGTTAAGAGTGTATTCACTGTTGCAGTAGCCCTCAGTTGGCCTGATTATCAAAGTCTTGGGTCCTGCGTCAGTTGCTGTCTCATCTTCCATGACGTCAGGTAGTCAGGGGTATAAAGCATGCAGCCAACGCCATTACATCAGTTTTTCTTGCCCCAGATATCAGGTGCCCCCATAATGGGAAGCAATTCTATACAAGGTTACTCCTCCAACAAAAAAACAAATACACCAGAAAGCTTTAAGCATAGTAAACAAGCATAGAGGTATAGTCAATAGAAGCCTGGGGGCTGGAGGGAGGGTAACCAGGACTGCAACAGTGAATACACTCAAAAATCTACATTTATGGTAAGTGTACACAACTGTACTATATTCTTCGTGTTTCACTGTTGCAGTCATCATATTTAGGTAGATTCCCAAAGCTAAGGATGGGAGGAGGTAATTCGCTAGCATTAGGACCAGCTATAAGGCCTTGCAAGACTGCAGTGGCAAAGCCAGCTCTGGATTTAGAAAAAATTGGCAAGTGGTAATGCTTGGCGAAGGTATGTACAGAACTTCAGGTAGCAGCTTCTAGTATGCCCCTGGTAGGGACACCTCTGAGAAAGGCTGTAGAGGTAGATGCAGCTCTGGTTGAATGTGGTCTTATCCCCTGTGGGGTAGGTTTTCCATGGTGTTTATAACAGAAATGAATGCAATGGCCTATCCATTTAGAAATGATTTGCTTTGAAATGGCCTTCCCCTCTGCCCCTGCAGCAAATGCAACCAGCAGCTGTTCAGATTTCCTGAGAGGCGTAGTCCTGTCCACGTAAAATCTAAGTTGTCTGTGCATGTCCAAGGAGTGCAGTACTCGTTCCCCTTTGTTCTGTGGATTAGAAAAGAAGGTTGGCAAATGAATGGACTGATTATGCCCAAGGTGGTATCCAGTGTGGCCCTTAAAGGAAGGATTGGTCCCGAGGGACACCCTGTCCACATGAAAGATGATTAAAGGCTCCACTGCCATGAGGGCCTGTAATTCAGACACCCTTCTTGCTGAAGTGATGGTTAGAAGGAAGGCGGTTTTCCAAGAAAGGAATTTCAGCTCTGCATTTCGCAGCTGGCTCAAAGGGAGGTAGAGTGAGCTTTTCCAATACAAAAAGTTAAAGGTCCCAGGCTGGAGTAGGGGCTCTCCTGGGTGGTCTTAAGATTGTGGCCCCTCTGAGGAATTGCTTCAGCAGTAGATGAGAGAAGAGGGGGTGGCTCTGTATTGTAATGCGCTGAAATGGCTGAGGCATGAATTTTGATGGAAGAAAAGGAAAGGCCCTTGTGAAGCATCTCAGTTAAGTATTGAAGAATATGAGGTAAACTGGGTACAGCTGTGCACACCCTGAGTTTGGCTCCAGGAACAGAATATTTTCCATTTTCAGCATAGGATTTTCTAGTACTAGGCCTCCTTGCCTCCAGAATGACATCCATCACTTGCTTACTGAGGGATGGTAACGGAGAGATCTGGTAATTAGCCAGGTTCAGGGTTTGAAGCTGTGGGTGCAGAATCTGGCCCTCCTGCTGGGACAGCAGGACAGGGGTCTGAGGCAGGTACCATGGTGCCAGTGACACTGCAGAGCAGGGGGTACCAGTGTTGGCGTGGCCAGTCTGGTGCAATCAGTATTGTCCTTGGTTTGTTCTGTTTGATCTTTAGCAGCACTTTGGAGAGAAGAGGCAGAGGGGGAAAGGCATAAACTGATGAAGGACAGGGCATCCACTTTCCAAGCTTCTTTGTGTGGAGTCCTTGTGCAGAATGTGTCCAACTGGTAATCGAGGGGAGGCAAACAGGTCTATCGCTGGGCTCCCCCATTTGTTTCTCAACATGTTGAATATCTTTGGTTCCAGTTTCCACTTGTGTGGGTCCATGTGGGTCCATGAGATTTCTGCTTAGGTTGTTTCCCAGTGTATTCAGCTTTTCTGGCAGGAATTGAGCTTGTAGGTGCACTTGGTAGCTCAAGGCTGTGTTCCACAGAGCCATGGCTAGTCTACAGAGAGGGTATGAGTGGGTTCCCCCCTGCTTGTTTATGTACCACATAACTGTGGTGTTGTCTGTCTTTACCAATATTTGTCCTGGAAGAATGTGGTCCTTGAAGGCTGTCAGAGCATTCTGTACAGCTAACATTTCTTTTTGATGGATATGCAGGTGCATTTGACTTGGGTTCCATTTGCCCTGAATGCACTGCCCTGTCAAGTGAGCCCCCCATGCATAGTCTGATGCGTCTGTTGTTAGGGTTTGGGCAGCAGGGGGTAGAGTGAATGGCAGTCCCTTGTTTTGGTGGCAGGCCTCTGCCCACCAGAGGAACTCTATCTTTAGACAAGGTATGATAGGAATCATTGATTATAGATCTTGAGAATGTTGACACCATAGGCTTTTTAGATACCATTGTAGTTTCCTCATATGCAGTCTTGCATATGGAATTAGTAGAATGCAAGAGGCCATGAACCCCAGGGCTTGCAGTATTTTCCTTGCGGACAGCTGGGTCTTTGTGATCAGTGGTTTGAAGTAGGTTGTCAAATGAACTTGTTTCTCTGGCATGAGGTAGGCCATCTGAGAAGTTGTATTCAAGTTTGCTCTCAGGAATACAATTTGTTGGCAGGGTACAAGATGTGATTTCTTTTTGTTTATGGTGTACCCCAGAGAAGTTAGTAATTTCTTTACAAATGCCAGATGATTTAATAGTATGTTCTGGCTTTCTGCCTAAATTAGACAATCATCCGGGTAAGGGTATATTTGAATATTTCTTTGCCTGCAAAATGCAATGACTGGAGCTAGGCACTTTTTGAATACCCTGGGCACAGTAGATAAGCCAAAGGGAAGTGCAGAGAACTGATAAGTGCATGTAGCCTGCTATGAAGCGTAGGTATCTTCTGCAAGATTCCCTTATTGGGATGTGAAGGTAGGCTTCCTTTAAAATCCAGTGTTGCCAACCAGGCATTTTTGCCTAGCATGGGAAGCAGCTGATGAAGAGTTAGCATCTTTAATTTTGGGATTACCAAAAAGGTGTTTAGGATAGACGGGTCCAGGATAGGATGCCAGGAATAGTCTTTTCTGGGTACCAGGAAAATTCTTGAATAGAAACCTTGCCCCCATTCTTCTTCTGGGACAGGTTGAATAGCCCTGATGCTTAGAAGAGAGAGAACTTGCTTTTGAGCCTCTGCCCACTGATTTGGGGGTAGGTCTGGCCAACCATTTGGGGTTGGTAAGGAGTGGAAGTGGAATCTGTATCCTTGGGAAACTACATTTAAAATCCATTTGTCCTGGGTAATGAGTTCCCAATTTTTTGCATGCAGGGCAATCTTTCCCCCTAAAGGAACAGTCAGTTAAGCAGGGCTCGGAAGGTTTAAAGTTAAGTCATTGAGACAGTTTACCATAGGGGGGAGTCTTACTACTCTCCTGTTTTGAAAGTGGGAGCCCCCCACTGCTTAGGCCTGTGAGTACCTTGGGACTGAAGCCTGGGTGTTTTGCTAGTTCTGAGTTTGGACTGAGAAGGCCTGGAAGAGGCAGGGAAGGACCAATTCTTAGAGAGCCAATGCCTACTAAATCTGGGAGGTTGTACTTGCAGAAAATCTTTAACAGTATGCATAGATTTAGGTTTTTCCTCCATTGTGTTAAGTACTTCTTCTGCTTTGTTGCCAAACAGGTGGTTTTGGTTTAAGGGAGCATCCAGTAATTTAGCTTTAACATGATCTGGCAAAGACTGCTCCTTAAGTCAAGCATGCCTTCTAAGTACAGACCCAGTGACAGCAGCCCTGCAAGATGCCCCTAATGAATCAAAACCACATTGCAAAGTTTGTTTTCCAACTTGTTCAGCAGAATGCATTAAATCCTGTAATTCTTTATTTTCAGCACAGTCAAGAATCAACATAATTTTCCGATTAAGCAATCCAATAATATGCTGCTGATACTTTAACATATGAAACTGGCAGTTTAAGGCCCTAATGGCCAAAGTTGCAGAAGTGTGTACCTTCTTACCCCATATATCTAGCACCCTGGAATCTCTATCAGAGGGGGTAGGGTTTTTGGCAGTAGTAGCCTTAATGCCCTTGGGTCCCTGTGAAATAGTCTCAGGATATGCAGTAGGATTTTTGAAGATGAACTTGTGAGAGAGAGTCAGGTACCCTGTAATACCTATCAGGTTTTCTGGGAGCAGGGGGTAAAGTGTCAGATTCCAGGCTAGATTCCGAGAAGGCAACATCTACAATGTCCAGTACAGGAGGGATAGCTAAAGGCTTGTGTTGAGGTAGGAGTAAGGATTCCGTAAACCTCTTTTTGGAGTCCGAGTAATCCTGGCTTTCCCAGCGGAAATGCTCCCCAAGAGTATGCAAGGTTTCACCAAAAGAGAAATCCTCTGGAGGGGAAGCAGAGGGAATAGAATCCTCTGCATCAGAATCCTCATAGGTAGATAGGGGCTGGTCATCAGAAGGAAAAGCACCCCTACGTCTCTTAGGGGGAGAAGGGTGGCTTCCCCTGATTAGAGCAATAAGGTCTTCAGCCATTCTTATTTGTTTTTTAGGCATAGGGGCCTGACCATGCAGTATGGACATCGGTTTCCTGGGCATGGATCGAGTTTTAGGCCTTGAAGAGGAAGATGGCATTGGTTTAATATGCAAGTCAATAGGCCTGAATACACCCTCAGAAGCTGGTGCCTGCACAGCGGCTCCAAACCCATCCAAGGTAGAGACATCCATAGGTTCCACAGTCATAAAGGATCTTGCGGCATACCGGACTCTGAATGGGTCTCAGCAGTGGCCTGCGAATCTGAAGTAGTGGGTATCAGGGGCTGCGAAAGCGCCTGAGTACTGGCAAACTGGCGACTAGTGCAGGAGAAGCGTCATTGGCAACTTTGGACCTACGCAATCTGTCTCTGACTTTATCTTTGCGTTTTTTAGGAATGTCAGCAGTCGGGCATCTTACCAAAGCCATTTCTGGATAATTGAACCAAATACCAAAAGATTTAGATGAGAAAATGAACAGACAATGAATAGTATGAGGATTGAATAAGGCACAAAACCAACAGCGAGGTATGTCGTGGTCTTGGCCTAAGCAAGGAATGCAGTACGAATGAAAATCTTTATGAGGTATTTGCTTTCCACAAGAAATACAATTGTTAACTTTTCCTGACATCGGTTTAGAGCAAGAAAAAGGATCCCCAACGGGGTACTTAGCTTAGACTTCGGATCTGAAACTGGAAAACGAAAATTTCAGGAGTTGGCCGACCGACACTTGCGAACTGATTTTGCTTCAGGCACCGCAAGGCAAGAAAGACTGATGTAATGGCGTCTGCTGCATGCTTTATACCCCTGACTACCTGATGTCATGAAAGACGAGACAGCAACCGATGCAGGACCAAAGACTTTGATAATCAGGCCGACTGATGGCTACCTGCAAGCAGATAACCCAAATGTGATGACTGCAACAGTGAAACACGAAGAACATCTGATCTCAAAGCATTTTCTTTCTCTGGCACTAGGCACATCCTTGAATAACAACCCTTTCCCACCTAGGAAGGAGTAACTGGTTCTATCAGCCTTAGGACAGCATGTCATGAAAAAACAGTGAAAACAAACAAAAAAGGGTCTGATATGGAGGATGAGGAATGACTTCCTGGAAAGGAGGAATTTCCTCACACTGCCATCTGCAACCTCTATGAATGACTTTCATAACCCATTCGTCTGAAACTATCTGTTGCCAAAGAGAAAAACGGAGATTCAGACTTTCTAGAAGAAAAAAAAAAAAAAAAAGACAGGGTGGGAGGAGGAGGTCACAAGGTGTCATGAATAGTCAGTCAGACTTGTTGGACTGTCCTAGGTTTTGGGAGTTTCCAGACTTCTTTTTGGAACACTCCTGACATTTCTTCTTAAATGTCCGTTTACCTGTATTTTGTT
>NC_056735.1:1173124767-1173197267 GCF_019279795.1 Protopterus annectens
GAGAGAGAGACAGAGAGAGAGAGAGAGAGACAGAGAGAGAGAGAGAGAGAGAGACAGAGAGAGAGAGAGAGAGAGAGAGAGAGAGAGACAGAGAGAGAGAGAGAGAGAGACAGAGAGAGAGAGAGACAGAGAGAGAGAGAGAGAGAGAGAGAGAGAGAGAGAGAGAGACAGAGAGAGAGAGAGAGAGAGAGACAGAGAGAGAGACAGAGAGACAGAGACAGAGAGACAGAGAGACAGAGACGGAAAGAGAGAGAGACTGACTGACAGAGAGAGAGGCCAACAGAGAGAGAGGCCAACAGAGAGAGAGGCCGACAGAGAGACAGACGAGAGAGAGAGAGGCTGACAGCGAGAGAGAGAGAGAGACAGAGAGAGAGAGAGACCCAGAGAGAGAGAGAGAGAGAGAGAGAGACCGACAGACAGAGAGAGAGAGAGAGAGAGACCGACAGACAGAGAGAGAGAGAGAGAGAGACCGACAGACAGAGAGAGACCGACAGACAGAGAGAGAGAGAGAGAGAGAGAGACTGACAGAGAGAGAGACCGACAGAGACTATATATATATATATATATAAAAAATATATATATATATATATATATATATATATAAAATATATATATATATATATATATATAGATATAGAGAGAGAGAAAGAGAGATAGAGACCGACAGAGAGAGAGAGAGATAGAGACCGACAGACCAAGAGAGAGAGACACAGACAGAGAGAGTGAGAGAGACACAGAGACCCACACACACACAGACACAGAGAGAGAGAGAGAGAGAGAGAGAGAGACAGAGAGAGAGAGGGGGCTGGAGGTCGGGAAACCAAGACTACAACAGTGAAATCACTCCAACATCTACATTTATGTTAAGTGTACACAACTGTACTATGTTCTTCGTCTTTCACTGTTGCAGTCATCACACTTGGGTTGAATCCGAAAGCTGAAGAATGGGTGGAGGCAGTCAAGGAGAGTTGGGGCTGGCTAGTATGCCCTGCAGGACTGCTGTTACATAACTTACCCTGGATTTGGAAAAGATAGGCAGGTGGTAATGTTTGGTGAAGATGTGACCAGAACTCCAGGTAGCAGCTTCCAGAATGTCCCTGGTAGGGCCTCCCCTAAGGAATGGTGTACAGGTAGAAGTTGCCCTCGTGGAATGTGTTCTGACCCCCTGAAGGGTTAGTTTCCCATGGTGTTTGTAGCAGAAATGGATACAGTGTGCTATCCATCTGGAAATTGTTTGTTTTGAAATGGCCTTGCCCTCTTCCCCTGGTGCAAAACTGACTAGAAACTGGTCAGATTTCCTGAAGGGGTTAGTCCTATCAAGGTAGAATCTGAGCCGTCTGTGCACGTCTAAGGAGTGCAGGATCCTTTCCCCTTTATTTTGAGAATTAGTGAAGAAGGTTGGCAAATGGATAGAGAGCCACACTGGACACCACTTTAGGCATAAAAAGTAAGGGTTAGTCCTTAGGGAGACCCTGTCAGTATGAAAAATAATGAAAGGTTCCACAGCCATAAGTGCTTGTAGCTCAGACACTCTTTTAGCTGAAGTGATGGCCAGAAGCAAGGCTGTTTCCCAGGACAGGAATTTTAACTCTACTGACACTGCAGGCTCAAAGGGGGGGAGGGTAGCATGAGCTTTTCCAGTACAAAGTTAAAGGTCCCAAGCAGGGGTGGGGGCTCTCCTTGGTGACCTTAAGTTGTTTGCCCCTCTCAGGAACTGATGAGAAAAGAGAGGTGGCTCAGTGTTGTAATGAGCCTAGATGGCAGAGGTATGGATCTTAATATAAGAGAAGGACAGGCCTCTGTGGAGTAGATCTGCAAGGTAATCCAGGATTAGAGGTAAGGAGGGCAGTGTTGTGTCCTCGCCTTTAGACTGAATCCAGGAACACTACCTTTTCCACTTATCAGCATAGGATTTCCTTGTACTGGGTCTTTTGACTTCAAGAATGACATCCAGCACCTGCTTGCTTAGGCTGGTCACTGGGGAAGAATTCAAGGAATAAGCCAGGCTGCATGATTCAGGGTTTCCAGTTGCGGATGCAAGATCCATCCCTCCTGCTGAGTGAGGAGGGTTGGGATCTGGGGTAGTTGCCAGGGAGGCACCAGTGACAGGCTGCTCATTAGTGGGTACCAGTGCTGCTGTAGCCAGTCCGGGGCAATCAGGATTGCCCTTGGTCTGTACTGTCTTATCTTTAGTAATATTATCATGAGAAGAGGCAGAGGGGGAAATGCATAGATTGAGATGTTTACCACTAGAAGGATACAGCATCCACTTTCCAGACCCTGCTGTGAGGGGTCCTGGTGCAGAATTTGCTGAGCTGGTGACTGTAGGGGGAGGCAAAAAGGTCAACCTCCGGGTCCCCCATTTCTGGGTTTTAAGGCTGAAAGTGCTGGGGTCTAATTGCCACTTGTGTGGGTCTAGGAGATTTCTGCTCAAGTCTTCTGCCAGAGACTTTTGCTGGCCTGGCAGGAATTGAGCTTGCAGATGAATATGCATGTCCAAGGCCATGTTCTACAGGGCCATGGCTATCCTGCAGAGTGGGTAAGAGTGGGTTCCCCCCTGCTTGTTGATGTACCACCACTGTGGTGTTGTTGGTTTTTTATTAGCAGGGGTCCTGGTGAGAGTAGGGATCTGAAAGCTGTTAGAGCATGCTGAACAGCTAGCATCTCTTTTTGGTTGATGTGCAGATGAATATGACTTGGGCTTCAGTGGCCCTGAATGCACTTGTCATCCAGATGTGCCCCCCAGGCATAGTCTGATGCATCTGTGGTTAGGGTCTGGGTGGCGTGGGGTTGAGTAAAGGGAAGTCCCTTGTTCTGGTTGCATGCTGCTGCCCACCAAAGCCACTCTGTCCTTAGACAAGGTATGATAGGTATGGAGGTTTCCAGGTCTTGAGAATGTTGGCACCAAAGACTTTAAACACCACTGAAGTTTCCTCATATGCAGTCTGACATATGGAATTAGTAGAATGCAAGAGGCCATGAACCCTAGGGCCTGCGGGATTTTCCTTGCAGAGAGCTGGGTTCTGGTGGCCATTTGAGTGAAGTAGCCTGTTAGATAATCTAGTAAGAAATGCCATCTGGGATGCTGTGTCCAAGCTTGCTCCCTGGAATACAGTCTTTTGACTGGGGACTAGTTTTGATTTCTTTTCAGTGATCGTGTAGCCCAGGGAGGTTCGAAAGTTTTTTTTACAAAGGTCAGGTGCTGCAACAGCTTTTCCTGACTGTCTGCCTGAATCAGGCAATCGTTAAGTAAGGGTAAATTTGAATCTTTCCTCTGTCTGCAATAGGCAATGGCTGGAGCCAGGCATTTTGTGAAGACTCTGGGAGCAGTGGATAAACCAAAGGGAAGTGCAGAGAACCGATAATACATAGATCCTGTCCTGAAACTTAGGTATTTCCTGCACGAGTCCCTGATAGGGATGTGCAGATAGGCTTCTTTTAGGTCTAGGGTGGCTAACCAGACATCCTTGGAGAGCATAGGAAGAAGCTGCTGAAGGATGAACATTTTGAATTTTGGTACCACCAGGAAAGTGTTTAGAATGGAAAGATCTAGGATTGGACACCAAGTGCCCTCTTTCCTGGGTACCAGGAAAAGTCTGGAATAAAACCCTTGACCTATCTGTTCTGCAGTAACAGGTTGAATTGTCCCTATGGAGAGCAGGGATCGAACTTTTGTTTTGTGCCTCTGCCCACTGGTTTGGAGGAAGGCCTGGGAACCCTTTTGGGGCTGGCAGTGACTGGATGTAAAATTTG
The DNA here is from genome assembly GCF_019279795.1 of Protopterus annectens. Lineage (NCBI taxonomy): Eukaryota > Metazoa > Chordata > Ceratodontiformes > Protopteridae > Protopterus > Protopterus annectens. Next base: position 1,173,128,521 of record NC_056735.1, read on the forward strand.
TACCCCTGGAACACAATGTTGAGGACCCATCAGTCTTTGGTGATGGAGGTCCAGTTTTTTGTAGGATGGGCAAGTTTTCCTCCGAGAGGCATGAGCAATTGGGCAGAGGTGAGGAGTGGAGTTAAGAAGTCATTGTGAATTCTTTCCGTAAGGGGGTGGCTTAGCACACCCTGTTTTAGAAGTGGAGGTACTCCATTGCTTAGATCTCTGCATACCCTGAGACTGTAACCTGGGGGGGGTCTGTTTGCCTTGGGTCTAGTTTGAGAAGGCCTTGGGGGGCTGGAAAAGACCAATGTTTCAAGGGGCAATGCCCACTGAATCTTGGAGGCTGCACTTGCAAAAATTCTTTGACTGTCTGTATAGACTTAGCTTTTTCTTCCAAACAGATTGTCCTTGTTCAAAGGAGCATTTAGTAATTTTGATTTAACATGTTCTGGCAAGGTCTGCTCCTTAAGCCAAGCATGCCTTCTCAGTACAGAACCAGTGACTGCTGCCCTGCAAGATGCTTCTAGGGCGTCAAAGCCACATTGCAAGGTATGCCTGCTGACTTGGCTTGCAGAATACATAAGCTCTTGCAATTCTTTATTTTCTGCACAGTCTGTAAAGGTAGATAATTTTTGCTTAATAAGTTCCATAATATATGTCACTGGTATTTCAGTATGTGAAACTGGCAATTCAATGCCCTAATGGAGAGAGTTGCAGAGGTGTATACTTTTTTACCCTATCTGTCTAAAGCTCAGGAATCCCTGCCCAAAAGGGTGGGATTCTTAGCTGTAGTTGCTTTTATATCTTTAGGGCCCTGGGAAATGACCTCTGGGTCAGCAGTAGGATTTTTGAAAAGAAATTTGTGAGAGAGTCAGGGACTCTGTAGTACCAGTCTGGTTTTCTTGGAGCAGGGGGTAAAGTATCAGGAGTTAGACTGGATTCCATAAAAGACATCATCCACAACATCCAGAACAGGAGGGATAGCTAAAGGTCAATGTTGTTGCAAATATAAAAATTCTCCGAGTCTCTTTTTGGACCGAGGATAATCCTGGCATTCCCAGTGGAAATGCTCTCAAAGTATGTAGGGTTTCCCCAAAAGAAAAATCCTCTGGAGGGGAAGCAGAAGAAATGGAGTCCTCTGCTTCGGAATCCTCATAAGTAGATAAAGGCATGTCTTCATATTCAGAAACCTCAGAGTCGGACTCTTGGTCTGTTAAAGTTGCTGGGGACAGGTCTCTTTCTTTTAGCAGGGGAAGACTGGCTTCCCCTAATCAGCATAATCAGGTCTTCTACCATTTTAAGCATTTAATGTTGTGGAAAGGAAGCAGTTGCTTGAGTTTGGGTCGTCAGTTTTTTAGGCGTAGCTTGTACTCTTGGCCTGAGAAACTCGGTAGTTTTAGACAGAACTGACAACGTGAAAGAAGTCATCGGTTTGTATCGAGTATCAGTAATGTGAAGAACTTCCTCGGAAGCCGGTGCCTACACAGCGGCTCCGAACCCATCCAAGATGGGGACATCTGCAGGTTCCGTAGTCAAAGAAGAGTCTCGCGGCATACCAGTCTCCAAATGGGTCTCAGTAGCAGCCTGCGAATCCATCAAAGCGGGCATCAGGGGCTGTGAAAGCACCTCATTGAGTAGCGGTGAACTGGCGACTAGCTTAACAGAAGCATCGTCGGCAGTTTTGGACCTGTGTGGTCTGTCTTTGTCTTTATCCTTACATTCTTTCAGAAAATCAGTAGCAACGAAGCCTTTTCAGAATACGGAGATTGAGAGCGAAAATATTTAGTGACAATAAGAGCCCAATTACGAATAGTTCAGGCGTTGAGCAAAGCACAAAACCGACAGTGAGGTACATCGTGGTCGGTGTCTAAACAGGTGACAAAGTAAGAAAGGAAATCTCAGTGTGGTATTTGCTTTCCACAGGCGAGACAATTGTTAACTTTTTCTGACATCGGTTAGAGAAAGAAAAAAAGATCCCCAACAGGGTACTTGGCTTTAGAAGACTCCAGGATGATTCAATTCGGAAACGAAAACTCAGGTAGCGGCCGACCGGCACTCATGCGACGGTCTCTGCTTCGGGCTCCTCTGCAAGAAAGACTGATGTAATGGTGTCGGCTGCCTGCTTTTATACCCCTGACTACCTGACATCAGTCCTGAAGCAACAGCAACTGACGCAGAAATACTAAGTCTCTTGTATTCGGGCTGACTGAGGGCTACCTGAAGCAGATAACCCAAGTGTGAGGACTGCAACAGTGAAACAAGAAGAACATAAATGCAATCCAACTGTCAATCCTGAAAAGCCTCAAAGCAGCATATTCTTCAGTGGCAGTAAAGCCCAGGAGGGCTTCACACCCAAGCATGTCTTTTAGCCAGCTCAGCTTAAGCGGCCTGCTGTTTGGGCACTTTAAAGGTGTCCAGATAGATGCTTTGGAAGCCAAATGGCTGTTGCATCCTTGGCAAGATATAACCTATACATCCAAGACTACTGCAGCAGTGCTCAACAGGATGAACATCTATTACACCAAAAACTGAGTTTCCATGACACCAAAGAAGTAATTTATCAATAATGAATAAACTGTATGAAGAGCAGTACACTGTCCCGATTTATCAGCATTTTCCTCCCAGATGACCTTCCCACAATAAATCAGATCCCAGACTCTTATTACTAGCTGGTTTGATGCAAATGTATAGTTCATTCATTTCAGATATGCCTGGCCCCAACTGAAATGGTTTCTTTAATTTCACTCTAAACTGGTTGCACAAGCACCAATCTCTAACAATTTTTTGTAATTTTTTGTAGGAAAAACTAGGGTTTAAAATCATGTGTGTGTAAGTAATAAAAAAAAAAAAAAAAAGTAAAAACAGACTCACCTCTTGTGTTGGCTGTGATCCAATATTATTGGTCAAGCTTCTGCAAATTACATTAGCACGCTCCCTCCTTATTTGCAATGCAGATTCATAACCAGTGGGCACATAGATCAAGAAATAATGAAATAAGTCACACAAAGCTGCTCTGAGCTTTTCTGATTCCAGTCTCAAAAGCAGTCCTCCTCCAAGCAAAACACTCAGTTCTTCCATCAGCATATTCAAATAAATTGACTCTATGCGTGCAAAAGAACCATGCTCAAATGGAAAAAGTGTTCTAATCAGGCCTGAAAGAGGCTCCTCATAAAGGTCTAGTTCATCCTTACCAAGTTCATTTAGTGAATGCAACATCTGCAGAAAAACCATAAAAAAATAGCTTGCTGGCTGTTCTGGAGGCCCTCCAAGTTTGATTATCTGAGTCAAAAAAATTAAGGCTTTACTTTTGATGACTGGGAGTCCATAATCCAGCATACAGCAGCCAATACTCCATAAAATCAGGTCCTGCTTTCTAAAGAACACAGCTGAGAGAATGTCAGACAGAATTTCTATCAGTGTGAGTTCCATTGAGCTCACGCTTGCCAAATTTAGGACCTGCAAAGGAGCTGGAGTTAAATAGGCAGCATCAGTCTTCTCACTGACCAGAAACCTGCGCAATTCTACTGGCCAACTTGCAGAGCTTCTCTGGAAATGTAACTGACCAACTTTTTCATGCAAGGAAATTATATCTTCAAAAAGTCTAAACAAGTCCTTTGTCAATGCTCCAAAAATAGTCTGCCTCTTGGTTTTGAAAAGGAACAGTAAAGATCGAATCACAGACACCACTTTCCCATGCAAGGCCTGGCAGCTAGGGGCCGCAGCAATACGCAGAAGTCTAGATATGATCCAATTACTGAAATCTAAAAATAAGACAGAAGAAACAAAGCACAATGACTGAAACACGCAAATGCAGCTTCATATAACAAAAGCACCAGCTTTTTGCTTGCCCAAAAAGTTTCTTCTGTTTTATCTTTTAGCCCTCTACCACTTTTTTCTCTCACAGATGTACATTTATCAGCTGCATTCTGATATGATTCAACATAAAACTGCTCAAGTTAAAACTTGACAACTTATCACTGACCAGTAGCCATTCTATATGCCGCTTCAGTCCCACACTAACTTTACCATCATTTTTTTCAAAAGGGTGGACAGACAGCAGAATACTTACACTACATATTTCTGCCATTACAACTAAAATGTGTTTACAATACACATATAACCTCACATGCAAACACATACACAAGGAATAAAATTCGGTAAAACTTCATGTAACTAACAATGGATTAGAAAGTAAATGAAAGCCACTGAGCTGTAACAGCTTTTAGAAAACAAGTGAAAAGTTTAGTTTAACCTTTTCTTTTAAGCAGTTCAGCACTTATTCAGAAAACTAAGTTTATTCTAGACTGAACCAAGCTTATGCATATAAAAACACATATATATAAATTATATATATATATATATATATATATATATATATATATATATATATATATATATATATATATATATATATATATATATATATATATACACACACACACACACACACACACACACACACACACACACACACTTTGGAGTAGTTTTGGAAGACGTCCAAGAAACTCTGCACCTATAGTAAGAGGAAGTCTAAAGTGGAAGACTAATGAAATGGATGGTTATAGGAACTCATTAAGAGCATGACCAAGTGAGGCCACAGTGGTGCAGCGGTTAGCATTGTTGCCTCACAGCAAGAGGTTCTCCCGCTCGATTCTCGGCTGGAGCGCCTTCTGTGTGGAGTCTGTATGTCCTCCCCACAGTCGAGTGACGCTTAAAGACATGCAAGTAGGTGCGTGCGTGAATGGGTGTGCCTTCTTTGAAAGTTGGGCTTCGGGCTGGCAACTCGGCACCATAAAACTCCACTACCAATTATTAAAGGACCGGAGTTCAGCTGTGGCGACCCCTAACTTGGAAAAGCCAAAAGACATTACTTATTAGGAGTATGACCAAACCAGTACGTGTGGACCAATCGAGATTAACCTCACATACCTGGGACTAATGAAAAAATCCCAAACACTTGGAAGAAAATTTGAAAAAAATGGACAAGGCAAAAAGGAGGAGAGGGGAAGAGGGTAGTGCAAGATGATGCTTAAATCCCCTAAAAGACAGCAACTACCCCAACCAGCACTGGGAATGTTTTTCAATTTCTGGATAAAAAATTTCTTCTGGCACGTCACCAAAGTCACCACAACTCATTTTCTCACATCTCAACAATGTCCCCATTGTCTACTCCTCTTCCCAATCTGTCCATTTTTCAAACATTCAAGATATTTTTTGAGCCTTCACTCTCAAAGTATTTGATGAATAGTTTGCTGGTAACTTCATCACATTATTTTGTCTTCACAGAATCCTGCAATGCAGACGGTTAATGTCCTGACAAGGGATCTGGGTGACCCTTGCTGTATTAGCAGAAGGGGCTCTGGAGGGAGTTCTGCTGGGAGGATGGAAGTATGTAGTAATCGTGAGTTCACTCATCCTGGGGGCTGGAGCAGACATCCCTGGTAGCAGCAAGAATTACACCTACAGGGAGTACTAGGTGTTGTATCTACAAAGAATAAGTCTGTTCAGCACACACTAAAAAGCAGCGTAGCTTCAAACTGGCAAGGCTCGTCTGGCAGTATGTATGTTTCTCCAAGCAAAGCAGCACTACTTACGTTCAGACAGCTGCTGCTGGCAGGTGGGGCATCAAGGAGGAACAGTGTTCCACTCCCCTAGACCTGAAGCTGCCCCCTCCCCAATACTCAAATGTTACCAGATAAGGAAAGGACGAGCTGATGAGACTCTCTGGGCAGGAGCAAAGGGTTGTCGACCCATCTTCAAAGAAACAAATGGGCTGACTGAGTGAAGCTAGAACAGCTATCAGAGAGGTCCAAGGGAGTTGGGGGATTGGTGTTTGGGGGGGGGGGTAAAAATATTTGTCTTTTGTTTACTGTATAAAACTTTACATTTTGATAATTTACACACCTCAGAACAGACACCTGTCTGCAGTATGCTCGGCCTTTTTCAGAAATAAATTTATTCCATTACCCAATACCAATATTTGCATTAAACAGTAATGCAAGTTCTAAACAGAGGACCAAATTCCATGACAAATTATGTTTAAGGTACTACTGTGGTTTATGATATGACAAGATACATGTGAAATGTCGAAAGAAAACCTGGGCACAATGTATGCAAAAGAAAAAGCAAACAAGTATTCAGAAAAAAGCAAGCAATCATTCAATGTACACAAATATTACTAGTCAGATGGCAAAAAAATTACTGACTTCACTGTTCCATTCATTTGCAAGTTAAGTAATAAATCAGTTAACATGCCTAAACAGTCATAACATACGCAGTGTAACACAGCTTTTGAGGGTAGTAAATCATAGATAACTAGAATAGGATGATGTTCCCCTACTCGCAACTATCTGAACCAACATTCAGGTCTGAGCTCAAAAAATTCCTTCTAAAGGTGCAAAATGCAACTTATTTCTTTAAACAGGAATAGCCTAAATACTTCCTTGAAATAGAGAACAGAGCATTTTAGAACTTCTTGTTACATTCAGGTCATTAAACTCTCAAAGCAGAGGATTTGCTTTATTTTAATTGAATAAAGGGTATGCATTTTTCTTCTCTGCTCCCTCTTTCTCTGTTCTCACATTCTCCCTTATCTACTTTTTCTCTTCTACCCCCCCCCCAAATACAGCAATAATGGAAGCACACCTTATGTCCACTGTAGACTGTAAATGTCTTCTGTACTATAAAATATCGGTTCTAACAAATTCATTGTGGCAACTAAACTTTAGTTTTCGTCTGAAGTTCTGTTCTACCTTATAATATATATTGTCTGATAAATTCACTGCACTATTGTATCTGCCTGACACAATTGTAACTCACAGGCTTATTCTGAAAAAGGTCCATCTGGATGAGTGTTCTGCCTCAGTCAAAAAAAAAGCAAGCAAGCAAGAAAAGGGAGCAAGAATGCGCATAACTGTGTATGGAGGTCTGCCTCTCCTACTAGCCATTCCTGTAAGTCAACAAGCAAGTCTGACTGGAAGCCCCTCTGTATGTCTAGGTGCCTAGTGTCAGCCTTTGGCTTACAGACTACTGTACATCTATGCATGCATATGCATATATTAATATATGGGAAACATGCAGTTTGTCAAGTCATGGATCAATTAAGCTGCAGTTCAACAAACGAAATTAGACATGGGTTGACAAAGTATCGATCACTGGGCGGCTAGCATCCATTGAACAATTCTCATACAAAATCTGGCCAAATGTACTATTGTTATTACCGCTGCTACAGATCCTAGAGCTTGAAGGATCAAGAGGGCTGAAATCTTGGTACTGCAGATTATTTTTATGACCTGTGATCTTATTGTTTGAACTCTGGTGAGGGAAAGTGAAGATATAGTTGATTTTGTGTTGAGTACTGCTCATATGAATTCTAAACTGAGTTGGTTCTAAATGAGATTTTTCTTATAGTTTATGGTTATCCTCAGAAAGACGCATGTCTGGAGAACCTGGCTCTTGCTTTTAACAGTTGATGCATGTGCAGGGCAGAAATGAGCCAGTCGTGTAGACATGGAGACACACGGAATACCTGCAGTCTCAAATGAGCTGCTACTACTGCCATGCACTTATTAAACACCCTGGGGGCTGTGGTGAGACCAGAGGGCAGAACTCTGAACTGATAATGACTGGCTCCCATCCGGAAACGCTAGAACCTTCTGGATTGCCTGTTCATCTTTATGTGATCAAGCACATCCAGTCATCCTTTCCCAAAAAACAGGAAGAATGGACTGAACTGTGAACATCTGGAACTTGATGCATTGAACTGATGTGTTCAAGCTGCTGCTGAGATCCAAAACTGGTCTCCAGTCCCCTGTTTTCTTTAGCACTAAAAAAGAATCAAAGTTCCAGATTCTATCTGGTCAGGGAGGGACCTCTTGAATGACTCTTTTCTAGTGGCTTTTGTACTTCAATTGCTGCCTGCTCCCTCTGCTTAGGTGGGACACTGGAGATTTTTCTGGAAGGGGGAGGAGGAAGGGAAAAAGGGTATTATATAGCCTCTCCAGAAATGATCCTCTGCAATTTCTAGCCAGGCTCTCCAGTGCAGGGATAACCAATCCCAGATTGCCTCCACAGAAAGGCAATCGGGCCTCTTTTCAGAAGCACTGGAAGGATCTGTCAAAGAATAAATCTCAGGATCCTTGATTTTGTGATCCACCTCTGCCATGGGGGCAGCATCTACAATTTGAGTTTCCCCCTCTACCCCTGGGGAATCTCCTCCACATGTGTCCTGGAAAGGTCCCTGGGACTTTTTTAACCACATTTTTCCACTACCTCATTGATTCCTGGAAAAGGATCTATAATGGGTGGAAAATGTATGCCCATGGCAGACAGTTTCTTTCCATCTTTCTCACACCTGGATAAAGCATCTTTTACCTTGGACCAAACAAATATGTGCCGTCAAAAGCAGCACTGACAAATGAAGATTTGAAGAGCTCTGCAAAATCACATAAGCCCATCCAGACATGCCTCCTTATGGAAACGCCTGAACCCACTGCCCTTGAGGTTCCTTCGGCTACATGCAAAATGGGCTTCATGGAAGAGTTGGAAATTGACTGCAGGGTAGCCAACTGAAAAGTCAGATGTTTGTACTTCTTCACAAACAGATCCAGAGAGTGTGTGTTTGACAGTTCCTTAAATCAGGTCCCTCTGTAACCTGGTGACATATACCAAATATAGTTTAGTGACCTTAAAGCAATGGTCACTGAAGCATGGACATGCTTCCCAAACCTGTCCATTGCCCAAGACTCCTTTTTGGGTAGATCCTTTTTGGGTAGATGGACAGTGGAACTCTCCTCGGCAAGTTCCTTCTTACTGGCTACCGTCATGACCATGGCATCAACAGGCACATCCTTCATCCAAAATGGTTTGCCCTCCGGTGCGGCCATAATTTTGTCAGGTCCCTGACATATCGGTTTAATGGGTCTATATTAGATCAGTGAATGCTTAAACAAGTGAACGCTGATTGATCGACCTTATTTTAGACAAAGTTTAAAATATCGAAGCAACAGAAACTGAAATTTTTTCCTAGGGAAAGAATTTGGTTGTCCGTTTCTGTTGCTTCGGTATTTTCAGCGCTGTGGTGAAAAGTTACGGGTCGGATTCAGGTAAGTGTGCGATTGTGTGGATATGAGTGGTAGGGTGGGTTAGGAGAGTTAGGGTTAGGGATCGGGTTAGGTATGTGTGCAATTGCGTGGACGTGAGGGTTAGGGCGGGTTTAGGTGAGTTAGGGTTAGGGAGCGGGTGAGGTGAGTGTGCGATAGTGATGGACCTTAGGGTTAAGTGGATAGTTAGTGGTGTGTGCATAGTTCAGTGTAGGGTTAGGTGTCAGATTTTAGGAGTATGTGTGTGTGGATTTCTGTTTGCTGTGCTTGTGTTGTGTGTATGTGTTTTGGATCAGCGATTTTTTTCCCCTAGGAAAGAAATCGCTGATCTGACAGTTCGAGATTGTAAGCTTTCGCTTACATAAGGTCGATCAATCAGCGTTCGCTGATCTAATATAGGCCCCAGTTTAATGGGGTCAGGGTCCTTCCATGCCTCTCAAGAGATGAACTGAATAAGCTCTTCAGCAGGCATCATCATCCAAGAGGTAGCTTTGCCAGTACCAAAAGCCTCTAGGAACACAGACTCCTAGGACTAAGGGTTGCTGAGCTTCCAGCCACCTCTCCATTTCAGGATTTCAAGGATATCTCCAAATGAGACATCTTTAGGAGGTGACTGTGGGGACCCTTCACCAAAGTCGGTCTTCTGTGATGCACTGATGGACTCTTCTGGGGAGTCTAAGTGCTTCCTACTGCACATTTTCTTCTTGGGGACCTCCTCAGTGGGATGCTCTGGGAAGAAATCGGAACACCCTACTGGGAAACCTGTGGTTTTGGTAGCAGTTGTCCCTGTGGAAAAGATGGGTGATACACCAAACGCAGAGACATTAAGACTGCAGACTGAGGATCGGAGGCTGAAGGAACAGTCTGTGTTGCTGATGCAGACAATCCTGTCTCCATGGCCTCAAAGGCAGACTTCCCCAGACAGGGTGATGGACCAAACATACAAAAAGGCAAGCATTTGGATCACTGTCCCTCCCTGCTCTGAGAATAATCCCCCAAGGCTGAAGCCAGAGCTGAACTAACCTGTGCAGAGGCTCCGAGGCACAGAGATGGCTCTCACAACTTCAGAGTTGACTCCAACACCTCAGATCTGACAGGGTAGCCTCGTTTCCAAGAGTTCTCCGGATCTGACTGAACCAAAGTGCACAGAGCAAATTTCAGATCAGAGGATAAGTGTATTCTCTGATCGGAGGCCGACGGAGCCAGGCAGTCCAGATCCATGGATTCTGAGGAGGAACTGGTAGAGGGGGTGTAGTGGAAGATTGGACCACCATTCCCAAAAGGGGTAGGAGCCAAGGAGACACCTGTCAGGCAGTGAACGAGAGAATCCTTCTCACCAATCTCTCTGCATCTTCTGTTAGTATCCACTTGCTTTCCAAGAGTCTATCGAAGAGGACCAGAGTCTCTCCAAAAAAAGAGAAGAAACCCTGGAGGACACTGGGTCCACCAAGGGAGAGTTTCTGGTCCTTGGGAGGTAAAAGGTACTGGAAGTTGAATCAAATGATTTCCAAGTTATACAAATAATCTTTGCTGCTCTTTATTTTTTGGATCCAATGAGGCGGTCAAATCCAATGAATCTCTTTTCTTTAGCTTCGGATCAGAGGTCAAATTCTGAACAGATAGCTTATTTTTTCTTTCCAGGATCTGAAGGGGAGGTTGGATCCAAAACAGGCCTTTTCTTAGACTTCTCTGAAGGCTTTGATGAAGAAGAGCTTAGGGAAGAAGATTTAGTCATTTTTGATTTCTCAGAGGATAGAGCTCCAGATAATGCTTCACTAAAGGAAGAAGGGAGTAACCCTGTTAAAATCAACTTGTTTTTGTGTTCAACTAAGGCTCGAGGGTTAAAGGCATAACAAATGGAGCAGTCCTCTTGAAGGTGCAGTGGTCCTAAACAGTACACACGTACAATATGTGGGTATCAGAAACCGTAATCTTGCATCCGCACTTTAGACATTTTTTTAAACCCAGACAGGTCTTTCTCTTTCTGCCAGTTTAACACTAGCAGGAAAAATACCAGATATTCAACAAGTAAGAAGCTGATTTTATATGTATACATACATATATATATATATATATATATATATATATATATATATATATCTATATATACATACATACATTATATATATATATATATATATATATATATATATATATATATATATACACACACACATATATACATATATCTATATTAAAACACAAAACACTCTGCAAAAACACCCACTGGTAATCTGGAACAATCAGGATGCAAGGATCACGAACCAGGCGTTGAGTAAAAGTCCTTTAATTAAACAGCTTCACCAGCTCAGCGTAAAAAAATGCAAACACTTCCAAAATGTAACGTCAAGCGCTTTCACCCGGGCCCTCCCAGGCTTTCTCAAGACATTTTTACATAGGGTGGTGAGTCTATTTATATTACCCTTGCCCAACCCAAATACTTTAATTAACAATCAATTATGTTATTATCACACTTACAATTTAAAGAGATAAAACTTTTTCTATCTCAGTTATATAAATACAATGTTAGACTTTGCTCACATAATAACCTGCACAGTTCCCTATTTTCTTTATTCCCATCTACCCAAATTGTTTACATGTTATTAAAATTATTAGAAAAGATATGCATATTTCAAATATTAACATCTATTTAAAATTCTAACTAAAATCTTCTTAAAAATCTTGCAAAACTACTTATAACTAAAAACAATTATTGTTGGAAACCAAGTAGCTTCTATAATGTTTCATAACCTTTTATAACATATCCAACATATCATTTTTAAAAATATGATATAGCTTAACATAGCATTAGCCAGCAAAAACTGACCACTAAACACAGTTCTTATGGTCTCATTTAACCATCATTGGCATTCTAAATCTTGGAAAAGTTTTTTAACGTCTCTGAGCCTGCATTTTGTACTGATGTCCATAGTAATCCTAGTGCCAACCCACATCATTCAATTCTAAATTACCTGTTTTTGGTACCTAGCCAACTAATTTGTTTGTTTAAAGGGTGGTCATTCTCTTACCTCATTTTATAGCTTTGCTCTTCTGATTTTTAATAAACTAGTAATGCTAATGGCTCCATTAAGCCCAGGGGATTTTGCTGCTTCTAACCTCACTTGCCAAAGCAGTTCCTTATATTCTAAGGATGTTTCCCAGTCTCCTCCTCTGGGGCCGGCGTGCACTTGTTCAAGCACCATGAACCTTAATTCCATGTTTTCACATGTCAATGCATGCTTAAAAAATGCATTGGTCTCCTTCCCTTTGCTAATTTCATAGAGGTGCTCGTACACTCTTTTGGCTAATGTCCTCTCCGTTTTTCCTACATAGAAACATTGGCAATGTTGACATAACCCTAAATAGACTACACCCTTAGCCTTACAGTTGAAGTACCCTGGGGATTTTAAATAAATTTTTCTTGAATTTAAATAGAAGCCTTTTTTGTCAATCATATTCGGACACTGTCTACAAGTGTTACATCTAAATGTGCCATTCTTGCTATTTCTCCCTCCTTTTTTTGTCTCATAATTTGTTTCTAATAGTTCTTTTAAATTTTTATTTCTCCTTCTAACTAACTGGGGTTTATTGCCAAGTGCTTTCTTAAATTCTTCGTTCATAGTTACAATTGGCCAGTATTTGTTAATAATCCTTTCCACTGACCAACTTTCGTTACAATTTGTGTGTACGAACAAACACCCTTGTTTTTTCACTTTTTCTCCAGCCTTATTGTTGTTGTCTCTACGTTCTTCCCCTAGTAAAGGAAAATATTTATCCTTTCTCTGACCTTTTACCTCTGCTGTTATTTCATCTATTAATTGTGTGGGATACCCTCTCTCCTCAAATAACTTTTTCAAAAATAGGCACTCCTCGTTAAATAATGCCTCTTCACTGCACATTCTCGCTGCCCTAATGATCTGTCCTTTAATAACTCCTTTTCTTTGAAATAAGGGATGGTTGCTGTTAAAATGGAGAAACATATTAGAATAACTATTTTTTCTGTGTATGCGTGACATAAAGCAACCCTTTTCTGCATTTTTGCATAAATCTACATCTAGGTACTGCAACCTGTCCGCACTAATGTTGCACGTAAATTTTAAAAACTCTGTACTACCATTGATGTATTCAATAAATTGTTCAAGTTTTTCTATACTGCCCTTCCATAATATACATATATCATCTAGGTAGCGTTGATAATGTGCAAGATATTCTGCCCACCGCGTGTTGAATACAAATTTGGATTCCCAATAACTTAAGACAATGTTAGCGTATGCAGAGGCGCAGGGGGTCCCCATTGCCACACCTTTTTTCTGTCGGAATAATTCTCCACAGAAAAAAACAAAATTATTATTCAAAATAACCTCCATTAATTCAACCAACAATGCTATCATTTTGCCTCCCAATCTTGAATGTTCTGCCAGCATCTCATTGAACCATGCTAAACCAATTCCATGTGGAATACTTGGAAATAGTTCCACTACATCAACTGTCACCATATACTCAGTTTCCTGATACAATTCTTTCTTAATACTCCTTAAAAATTCCCAGGAGTCCTTACATAAGCCTTTTAGAGATGTTGTAAATTTTTTCAATATTGCATCTACGAACTTCCCAAGTGGTTCAGTAATCCCCCTAGCTCCTGCTACAATTGGTCTAAATACCAATGGTTGTAGCCCTTTGTGCACTTTGGGGATACCAAAAACAATGGGAGTGACTGGTTTGGGCACTAGGAGGTAGTTGTAAAGTTCTTCATTAATTGCTCCTTGATATAAATTGTCCTCTAGTTTGTACTTAATTTTAGCGTATGCAATATTCCTCTCGTTCACTGACACCTGATTGTATTGTTCAATGTCATGTAAATGTGTGTACAACGAAGCTTCATAGTCGTGTTGGTACATAAGGACCACTCCCCCCCCTTTGTCCGTTTTCATGACTCTAATTCCTTCGCTGTTTAGTTTTTTGATCAATTTGTATGATACTTCAGAAAAATTGCTACTTTTTGACATATCATTAATACATATATTTCTGATTTCCGCTTCAACCATGTCCTCAAATGTTTTCAGGACAGGATGCAATGGGGGGTTCCATATACTTCTCCTATGAAGTTTGTTTCTGTCACTTAAATTCTCTTTTAAAATCGCTGTTATATTTAATTGCCTTGTAAAAAGCTTCAAATCTAGAATAGTCTTAGGTATGTTAATGGGACCTTGTGGAACAAAGTGTAGTCCCTTGGTGAAAACCTCAAAGAACAAATCATTAACCTCAACCTCCGTGTAATTGAATATAGAAAAATTCCCTTTCTTAACAACCTTACAACATTCATTATGCAATTATTGAGGTTAATGATTTGTTATATATATATATATATATATATATATATATATGTATGTGCGTGTGTATATATATATATATATATATATATATATATATATATATATATATATATATATATATATATAAAATTGTGTGTGTGTGTATACATATGTGTATATATATATATATATATATATATATATATATATATATATATATATATATATATATAAACACTTTATAAACTTTTTTCCTTTTAGTAGGAAAAGAGAGAGAGGGGAAACAATAACTCCCAGCTCTGGTAAGTAAAGGCTACACAGAGTGTAGAGAGACAAGGAATACTAACAACAGCATTCAAGGTACAAAAAAATGCATGAGAGAAAGGAAAGGGACAGACTATATTAGAACTGGGAAAAAGATCTCAGCACAGTCAAGCAGAAGGTAAGGGAAGCAAGACAACCTAACAATTTAAAGGTTTTAACTATAAAAAGAGGTAAGTTGTTAGACATCATAAGTTTATCTGCTCAAGAGCATCGGTTCACCACATCTTTCACATATAGTGGTAAACGAGATCCAAGGTACTTGGGGGTGGTGCGTTACGGGTAAGAGAGAAGCACAAGAGTTTTTTGGCTGCCACAAGCTTTTGTAACAGCCAAGTCGGATCCGAGGGATCAGATCTGAAACCTTAAGTTGAAAACAGAAGGGAAACGGACATCAGATGAAAAGTTACGAACAAATCTGTGATGGCAGTTTCACCTCAGTAGACACTAGTATTCCCAGCTTTTGTATCTTTTTCTCTAAAAGAAACTGGGTCAAAATGTTTCCAAAAAAAAATAATAATCATCAATCACTCTTTCTGCTTGACTTTCCAGTGCATTAGATTTTGTTACCAAAAGTACTGCAAGTCCTTTTCTCAGATTACCAATGCTCAAAGAACTATATTCAGACATGTACCTTGGGACAGTTTCAAAAATATTTCAGTGGATGACATTTGTGCAGCTGCTAGGAGGATATCATTGAACACCTTTGCAAGTGATTATAAACTATAAATCATCTTCTGGTCTAGGTCAGCCTTCATCGATGCCATAATTCAGAATGTTACTTTGTGATGAGCCACCCAAACAGGATTATTTTGGGATTCTGAAAAACCCAATGTCATATATGAAAGTTACATTCTTACCATACTGAGAGATCTGCACTGGCAGTTTTAACTATCACCATTCCCACACACCCCCGCCTAAGGGTACACACTGTCCAGTGTACACTCCACTAAGGGTAAACTGGGACACTGTCCTCCTTGCATCTAGTCTTGGTTTTGTCCCTCAGAATTTTTTTCTGGCTGCTCTAACTCACAGGCTTCTAATACCTGAAAATAGGTGCCTTCTGTGATGAGGATTATGGGTAAGGAGAGAGAAATACTAAGGTAGCCTGGGAAAGCTTTTTGTGCAGAGTTGACAATTGCCTACTGTTCTTGGTACTATAAACTGACATTCAAGTGCCCAACATCAAATATCAGTACTCTCATATCTGATGTAGAAAACGGACTTTTCTGCAAACCATCACCCATTTTATTTTAAATAACCTTTATAGTTATAGTTGGGATTTTTGCAATTCAAATGGAGACTTAAAGTTCAATTCACAGATAATTTTCTTCTAACTAAACAGTGCACTTAAAACAAGGGGAGTAATCAAACATCGCCTGTATTATGAATGTTCATTTAGAAAAACGACTATAATTCCAAAATGTGGTTACTGTCAACATTTCTGCCAGACCTCACAACAAACACCTCCAAACATGTCACAAATATAACAACTTCCATGCTAGGGATTCAAGTTTACCGATAATCCTTAACTCATTTCATCCAATCCATCTAATACAGTATAAAGTCAAAAACCTCTAACTTCTAATGGGTGTGGACTAAAACTTAAAAAAGAATGAAATTGATAGGGCAGGATTCAGGAAGGCTTACACGAAGTTTAAGAGTAGTGTAAGCCTCCGTGTAAGCCTCCCGATCCAGGAACAGCCCAAACCTCCGTGTAAGAGACAGCTAACATGTCTCTTACACGGACTGGGCGTGGAAATGCTCAATACCTCACTTGCAGCTCAAAGATATGCAAATGAGGTATTTGAGCGATCCAACAAGCCTAAACCAGTCAGTGTAACGGACGTGTTAGCTGCAGAAATGTACTCAGCTGACAACTGAGTACATTTCTGCAAAATTGACAACGGAGCTATGTCACCTCCAAATAAAGGGTGCATATGTTTCATTTAGCATGCCAATGGCCAGATATGTGGCCATTGGCAATAAAAAGTGTTGCAAAAGTATTTTAAATAACTTTTTTTTTTTTACGTGGGATTTTGATGTTTAACTGCAGCGCACACCCGCGCAAACGGGGTGCACTGCCTAAAACTGAAAACCGAAGCTTATAAGCCCACAATTGTGGAATTTATGTATTACATGGAATGACAATGGAGGGACTAGCAGACCAAAAACAATATGGCCTCCGTGTAGTGGTTGCCAAGGGGGGGAAGCTCCGTGTAAGATATGTAACTAAGCATTACTAGGCAATCCTATGTAAATGAAGGTTACAATACTGAATCACACTGCCACATAGGTAATGAGCACTTTCTGAGTAGTGTAAGAGTTACAGAAGGGGGAGGAACAGAGTAAGAGGTAGGTGACATCACGGGGGGAATGATAGAAATAAATGTATCAGATTGGAGGGCAATGTAAGGTGACAGACAGACATCAGGGAGAGAGGTGTGTCCCAACAGAACACTAGGAAAGTCAAGAAATAGAGGGTGCACACTATCCCTACACTCAAACTTTCTTGATATACGTGCATGCGCGCGTGTAAGGCAGGTTCAACATGTGGGAGCGTGTTGCAAACCGTTTACAACGGTTTGCTGGCGTCTGCACGTGTAAGGCTGTGTGCGCGCGTTTTAACATGAATCAGCTGAGTTCACACCGTGTAAGGATGTGTGCGTGCGTGTAACACCGTGTAAGGATGTGTGCGCGCGTTTAAGTAACTGTGAGCGTGCTTAAGCTGGTGTGCACATTGCTCCCCCTGAGGAAACAGAGAGGAAACAACCAGAATACAAGGAAGCTGCCAGAGGATACTGCTGGAGTTAATTGGTGGAAACAATTGGAAGCAGGCAATTACACAGGCAGACTAGAAGCCCAACCCAGCACTTAAAACACTGCAAACAACAGTGCAGGGTGTTTCTCACAAGAGATACTGCAAGAAAGTAAGCTATCAGAATTGAAAACTGAAAAAACCTGAACTCAGAGCAGAAATGCTAGGGGCTGCCATAGCTGTTATAATCAGGCATAGGCGAATTGCTGAGGGTGGTGACAATGCAGATGCTGACAGACAACCCAGAGTGAGGAGAAGGAGAAGAGTATACAGGCCCAGGGTCACCTACCATGGGTTACATGATCCGGAGATAGTAGAGCGCTACAGAGTGGACAGAGACCTTCTGCAGCAAATTGTTGAGCTGTGCAGGCCACGCCTCACACACAGAACCAACAGAGGGGAACCCATCCCAGTGGAAACCAAGGTATGTGTTGGCCTAAGAATACTAGCAACAGGTACCTTCCAGAGACCAACTGGTGATATGATGGGGATATCACAGGCATCAGCCTCCAGGGTACTGCACCAGTTCCTGGATGCCATGTCAGCACATGTCGGTGATCATGTATATTTCCCCAATGCCCGTGAGGTATTGGCCAGCAATATGCGTCTCTTCCAGCAAATAGCGGGATACCCTGAGGTACTGGGTGCAATAGACTGCACGCACATACGCATCAAAGCACCAGCCGGTGAGCGGGGTAGAGCCTACATTAACCGCAAGGGATTCCCCTCCATCAACTGCCAGGTCATGTGTGATGCCCAGGGCATAATAATGAATGTGTGTGCTGACTGCCCTGGGAGCTACCACGATTCCCACATCTGGCATCTGATGCAGCTGTACCAATCATTTGCCAGTGGGGACTTCCCACACGGACACCTAGTGGGGGATGCAGGTTATGCACTTGAGCCGTGGCTGATAACACCCATCAGAAATGCACACACACCTGAACAGGAACGCCATAATGAGGCACACGCACAAACACGTAATGTCATAGAGCGTGTGTTTGGGCTGCTCAAGTCACGGTTCCGGTGTCTGGACACATCTGGTGGAGCCTTGCAGTACACACCAACTACATGTACCCAAATGATCATGATATGTGCTATGCTACATAATATGATCCTGCGGAAACAGCTGCAGCAGGACCAGCATAGGGCTGGGCCAAACATACCCCCACCATTGCCAAGGCCACCACAGGCAGAGGGTGACTCGGAGGAGGAACAACCTGACCTTGCCCCAGTAGGCAGAAGGAGGCGTGCCCAGTATGCCCTGGCCTTGGCAATGAGGCAACACATAGCACATACACTTGGTCAGTAGGAACACTGGGACTGATACCCACTCATATAGTAACAGGGATGCCTAACATGACACAACCTGCTTCCAAACATGTACAGGGAGTGTAGTATGTGCATCCGACAGAGGCAGCCCTGCAGCACCACCTGAGGCATGAATGCCATGTGTTAAGTAATGTAACACCATGTACCATATGCACACCTGAGGACCCTGACTAACATCCACCCTCACCAATCATAAACCACAAAAACACAAACCCACATTCATAGGTACCACAAGGGATAGGAACCTAGATGTAATGCTGCCCAATGCCAGAAGTATAAACAGCAAGATGCGTGCAGTGTAAATGCACACAGTATAGAGAATGTAGATATCCGTGCTGTAATAGAAAACTGGGTCAAAACCCACATCAGCACCCTAACACTACCAGGTCACACCTCATACAGTGATGTACATGTGCAAAAACATGGAACAAGCTACAAAACGAGGGTGACTAGCAATAAATGTCATGGATAACCACACCCCATGTTGGTACCACAACAAGAAGCAACAAGGATTAGCCATGGTCAAATACCAATTGCTAAAACTGCCTACTACTATATAGCTTGCTGCAGACCACTGTCCTAATAGCAGGAACCGCACCAGGCCTATGTTCATAGGTTCATACTAGGCTATCTGCCCTAGGGCATTTATAGACCTAGCCCAGAGTTTTGTGGCTTCCGCCACCCCTTCAGTTTGAAGGATATATGCCCATTATTTTGCTGTGCCTCTGTCAAGCAGTGACACTGAGGTTATCCCTGGGGTATACCTGCGATCTCCCATCCATTGGTCAAGATTCCTCTTGAACAAAGCCAGCGAGGTTCTCAGCCTCACATGTACCAGGATGTTGTTCCACAGCATAGGGAGTCTCTGGGTGATGAATCTGTCCCTCCAGCACGCCCTATTAATAGCCGTGTTGAGGTTTAAGTCTCTTGCCCTTGTAGTTCTGATGGATTTAGAGGTTTTGAGGTGAAGCATGTTCATTAATTCCGGGTTGGACATGGCCTTGTATGTCAGGCACAGGCCACCTCTGAACAGACGGTAAGCGACTGAATAGAGCTGGAGTTCCTTCAGTCGGGCAGCATAAGACATATTTTTGAGACCCTTTATCCTTCTGGTGAGGAATGTTTGGGGCCTTTCCAATTGCTGCAGGTGTCGGGTCAGATACATTCCGAATGGGGCATTGTACTCAATCATTGGTCTGATGAGTAATGAGTACAGGGGAACAATGACCTCCCTTGATCTAGATGTGAATCCCTGCATGATCAGGTGGGCAATGTAGAAGGTCTTCCTAACTACTTTGGCAACGTGAGTGTCAAACGAAAGGTTACTGTCAACCTGGGTGCCCAGATCCCTGATAACCTCTTCAGTGCTTAGAGGATTGCCACCTATATGGGAACTAGGGGTAACCTTGTTTTTCCCGAAGGGTATGACTATGCACTGTTTAGCGTTTAACTTTAGGACATGGCTCTGGCACCAGTTATCCGTTTCTATGAGACCCTTCTGAAGGATGTCTGTGTCAGATGGGTTTTCAACTATGGTTCCCAGTTAGCAATCATCTGCAAACTTTGTCAGCCATAATCCTCCTGTGTTTGCTTGTACTTCTGAAAAGTAGATGCCGAACAAAAGTGGGCCCAGGACTGAGCCCTGTGGGACACCACTTGTGACAGGCTTGGTTGGAGTGTGACATGGCGCCAGCAACTCTGACCCTGTGGGTTCTGTCACTTAGCCAGTTTGCAACCCATCTTGTGATGTATGGGTTTACATTTAAGCTGGTGAGTTTGTCAATGATACCCAAGTGAGGTATTGTATCGAAAGCCTTTGCCAGGTCAAGGTAGGCTGTGTGGACTGCCTTGCCCTCATCAATGGCCTTGGTGACTGTTTCGAAAAAGTCAACCAAGTTTAAAAGGCATGATCTGCCCTTGACAAAGCCAAACTGGGTTGGATCCAAAGTCTGCAAGTCCCCTATATCTTCATTTATGAGTTCCATTATGATCCTCTCCATAGCTTTGCAGACCAGGCTTGTCAAGCTGATGGGACGGTAGTTTCCAGGGTCGGTGGAGGCACCTCTTTTGTGAAGTGGGACCACCGTTGCCGTACGCCACTCCTTGGTACATATCCTGAGGTGAGGCTAAGATTAAACAGCTGCCCTAACTGCGGGTTTAATTCCTCATTGAGTTCATGGAGCACACAACCGGGAACACCATCTGGTCCCATGGATGCTGTGTTTCTCGCCTTGGATAGAGCAGTTCTCACCTGAGCATTTGAGATGTCTGGGGGGCTACAATCCTCTGGTATAGATATCTCTCCCTTTGGGGGGGAGGGGGGGGAGAAATCTGCACTGAACCTGTCAGCCAGTATGTTGGCAATGTCTGTAGGTTCAGTGATTTCTACATCATTTTGAACTAATTCTGAGCATATCTGGGAGTCTCCTCCCAGGTTTCTAACATAGCTAAAAAAAGGCCTTATGATTGTCTTTTGAGTCCTTAGCGAGTTTTCTCTCAAAATTTGCCTTGGATGATGTTATGGGAGATCTCAGTTTTTTACTTATAATGAGCAGGGGTGTCTTCCCTTCTACGGATTTTGCTCCATCTTATAGTAGCTCCTTCCTTCTGTTGTAGAGCTTGTTTATGGCTGGAGTCCACCAGACTGGACGCTTGCCTTTGGTACAAATAGTCTTTGTTTTGTTTGGGATTGCCTGATCCATGCAGTCCTGGAGGTGCTGGTAGAAGACATCTGCAAGTGATTCAGCGGCTTGGGTAATGGTTTCCGCTAGCTTGGGGGCCTTGAAAGAGACCACACCAGTCTTTAGAAGTGTGAAGTCGGCTTTTGAGAAGTTCTTCACTGTGGTCTTTTTTTATCTGGGGTGGGGGCGGGATGTGGACTTCCAGTGAGATTAGTTTATGATCTGATCTCACCAATGATGGGTACACTTCTGGTGTTGAACATTGTGACCCCATGTTCGTGATGATGTGATCTAGTATGTTGTCTCCTCTTGTGGGGATGGTGACTAGTTGTTCCATGGCATTTGAGTTTATGAACTCTAGGAACCTTTGGGCTAGAGTGTTGGGGCTTGAGTAGTGATCCCAGTCTATTTTTGGATAGTTGAAATCACCCAGTATGATGGTGTTTGGAGATACATTTATCCCCTCCAGTGTTTTCAGGAAAGCTGTGTGAGGTTCCTGAGTTTGAGAGGGTGGCCTGTAACATGCCACAAACTGCAGATCAGTCTTGCCTACGGTTAATTGCACCTGGATGGTCTCCGATGCATCGTGTGTTGCCACCAACCCTGAGGTGAGGGTGTCCTTGATGAATATGGACACCCACCCTCCTTTCTTGGTGTTGTCCGGATTTTGGGGCCGGAACGCATGATATGAGGTAACACCTGATAGTGCCAGGGTGCTGTCAGGAGCCTTGAACCATGTTTCAGTCACAGCACAGACATCGATGTTCTCCATACTGAGAAGGGCTTCGAGTGCGTGCATCTTGAGGTTGAGACTTCTGGCATTGAGCAGCATTACCCTTAGTTTATTTCCTTTTTTGTGTTCTAGGGTGGTAGGTTTAGAATCTGAGCCTTGCCTAAAAAAGGCACAATGGGGGTGGCAAGAGCCTTAGCCAAAATCCGGAAGCCCAGGGGTGACAGGTGCAAGCCGTCCCTTGTGAATCAGCGTGGCTTGTCCAGCATGTCATCCCAGGCAGACAGACATTGGATCCCCTTTGAATGACACCATAGTTTAAGCCAATTATTACAGCTGATCATCTTGTCTCCGTATTGTGGCATCATTCTTGGTGAAGGTAGGATACTGCTCAAGGTCAGGGTCATACCTGCCTGGGCTACATAATCAGAGAGCTCCTCTATGTCTCTTTTCATGTAGTCCAGGGAGGTACATCTCAGGTCGTTCACACCAGCATGGACAATGACTGAGTCATACTTGTACTTGCAGTTGAGTGACCTGAGTGCTTGCATTATGTGGTGGATTCCAGCGCCCGATAGGCAGCTTACTGTAACCTTCTCCTTACTCAATCTGGTGAGCGGGACGTCAGTGTGTCTGACTATGGAGTCAACTATGACGAGTGTGTCTGGCATTGTGTTTGGCCTTAAGGGCTGTGAATGTTTGGCACACTGACTCTGTGGTCTATGTGTTGCATGTGCTGTGCCCTGTGGAGGCAGTTGTTTGGGTGTCTGCTTTGGTGGCCTCTGCTGTTATGGTAGATTTCTGATCAGAGCCTCCGAGTATGTCTTTGTGTGTTTATGTGTATGATTTGAAGTTGTGATAGTGCTATGTGAGACTGGGTTTGTGGTGTGTGTGGTTACCTTCTCCTCCTCTCTGGTCTTGCCAGTCCTATGTTGAGAGAGCTCAGCCTCCAGTTTGGCTATATAGTTGCATCTCTTGCATGTATTTTTGTTTTGTGGGAGGAGAGGGTTGTCTGTGTACATGGGGCAATTGTAACATTGCCTCAATATTCCCAGGTTCACGAGCTGAGCAGGAGAGGACACTAGCCTCAATATTCCCAGGTTCATCAGCTGAGCAGGAGAGGACACTAGCAACTGATCCCTTGACATGCTAGAAGGAATAGACAAAAACCTGTTGGAATACAGGAAGATATTAAGCCTCCCAAACCACATTATATTGCTTGACTGACAATACCTACACATACACCATAGTTTCATAGTTTCACAGTTTACTACTAGGCTATCTTCCCTAGTGCATTTATAAGCCTAGCCATAGTGATGTGGCTATTGCCACCCCTTATAGTGGTAATAAGTGTACAGAATAGATTCCGAATATTGTGCCTCTCACTTAGTAGTGACACATTATGACCCCCTTACGTAATTGAATAACTTGACTGTGCCTCTGTCTAGTAGTGACACAGGGAGGACCCCTGGGGTAAACCTACAATCTCACATCCAGTTGTCCAGACTTCTCTTGAAGAGAGTCAGTGAGGGACTCTGTCTAACATGAACTGGGATACTCTGCTAGAGTGTGAGAAGCCTCTGAGTTATGACTCTGTCCCTCCAGCATGTCCTATACATGTATGTGCTGAGGTTCAAATCTTCAGCTCCCATGGTTCTGGTGGATTTGGATCGCTTGCAGCGGAGCATGTCCACCAAATCCTGATTGGACATGGTCTTGTATGTCAGGCATAGGTCACCTGTAAGTATGCGGTATGCCACTGAATAAAGCTGGATTTCCTTTAGTCTGGAAGCATATGACATGTATTGTAGACCCCTGATCTTCTTGGTAAGGTACTTTTGGGGTCTCTCCAGCTGTTGCAAGTGCTGGGTGAGGTACATACCAAATGGGGCTTTGTATTCAATCATGGGCCTGATAAGGGAGAAGTATAGTGGTACAATGACCTCCTTTGATCTGGATGGAAAACCCTTCATGATAAGGTGGGCAAGATAGAAAGTCTTTATAACCACTTTGGCAACATGGGTGTCAAACGAGATGTCACTATCTACAGGTGTCCCCAGGTGTCTGATTTGTTTTCTGTGCTCCGTGGGTTGCTGTCTATGTATTGATTTGTGGGTACTTTGTTCCTCCCAAAGGGGATGACTACACATCAGTTGCATTCAGTTTCAGGCCATGATTCCGGCACCAGCTATCTGTCTTTGTGATGGCATTCTGTAGGATGTGTGTGCCGGCTGATGTATTCACTATGGTGCCTAGGTTGCAGTCATCTGCAAACTTTTTCAGCCACAACCCTCCTATGTTTGCTTTCACATCTGAAAAGTAAATGCCAAATAAGAGGGGTCCCAGGACAGATTCTTGTGGGAACATCACTTGTGACTGGCTTTGAATCTGACAAGGCACCTGCAATGTCGGCTTTATGGGTTCTGTTTCTTAGCCATTTTGCAAACTATCCTGTGACATATAATTTTATATTTCAGCTGTTGAGCTCGTCTATGATGCCTGAGTGGGGTATTGTGTCAAAGGCCTTAGCCAAGTGCAGGTAGGCTGTGTGGACCGCGTAGCCCTCATCAATGGCCCTACTGACAGTTTCAAAATAGTCAACTAGGTGCAAAAGGCAGGATCTGCCCTGTACAAAGCTGAACTGGGTGGGGATCAAGGGTCTGTAGGTCACCAATGTCTCTGTTTAAGAGCTCCATACTGACTCTTTCCATAGCTTTGCAGACAAGGCTGGTTAAGCTTGTGTGGTGGTAGTTCCCAGGGTCTGTGGAGGCATCTCCTTTGTGGAGTGGGACCACTGTTGCTGTACACCAGTGTTCAGGTACATATCCTGTAGCAAGGCTAAGGTTAAATAGCATTTGTATATACGGGTTTAGCTCCTTCTGGAGTTCACATAGCATGCAACTGGGAATACCATCAGGTCCCATTGATGCTGTGTTCTTGTCTTTGCTGAGTGCGGCTCTCACATGGACATCTGAGATGACAGTGAGGTTACATTCAGCTGTGATAACTATCTTCTTTTGGGGGTGAGGGAGGGGGAAAATTGCACTGAACCTGTCTGCCAGTATGTTGCCAATATCTGTCAGGTCACTGAAATATATGTTGTTGTGTACCAACTCAGAGCATATCTGAGGGTTCCCACCCAGGTTTCTGACATAACTGAAGAAGGCAGTGTGGTTATCTTTATTGTCTTTGGTGATTTAGGTCTCAAAGTTGATCTTGGATGTCTTTATGAGAGAATGTAGCTTATTACTAGTGCTGATCACAGCTGCCTTCCCTTTAGGAGATGTAGCTCTGTCTTGCTTTAGTATCCTTCATCTGTTATACAGTTTGTTTATGGCTGGGGTCCACCAGACAGGCCACTTTCCCTTGGTGGAGAGGGTCTTGTTTTTATTTGTGATTGCATGGTCCATGCTATCTCGGAGATGTCCATAGAAAGCGTCTGTGAAGGAGTCACCATTGTGTGGTGTGGTTTCCACTGGCCCAGTGGGCTTAACGGATACCATCTCAGTCTGAAGAAGTGTGAAGTCAGCTTTTGAGGTGTTTGTCACTATACTCTTTGTATTATACTAGCACTGACACAAGTGTAGACAATTTCCCAGAATCCATCAAACAAAATGGACATGCAAAACGTAACACTTCCACAAGAGGGGTAAGCATACTGGATGTGATAATCAGAAATATGTGTACTGGATGTCAAGATGAGAAGTGTATCCCTCACTGGTAAGACCAGACCATAGAGTAATCACACTGTAGTTACACATCCCGACCCCAGTCCCTGGCCAGATTACCACAGTGAAACACATGTATAAAGCATAGCTTGCACCCCTACAAACCAATGTGGAATCCATGAAAAGCCCTGTGCAGGTCCAGAATATGGGACACACTGCAGAACATTTTATACAGGCATACCATGAACACAGCCAAGAGTGCTTGGAGTCTGCAATCACAAACAACAAGACACAATGCCATACACCCAGGCATCTGTCATGCTGGACTCCAGAAATTACTAAACCACTGAAGAGAATGAGGAAGCTACCACATGATAGATCAAACATGAAAAGTGAAGTAATCAGTGATCAGTAGTATGGCAATAAAATGTGTCCACACATACAATCAACTAAGGCCAGGCAAAACAAGTAGAATCTGTGAATCCAGTGGCAATGTGACACCTGTCCCAAGTACACACACAACAACAACTCACCCCAATAAATACAAATGTATGTGATAGACGCAACCAGGTAGCCAAACCGGAGCCTGAGCACCCCCAAATCAGTACTGTCAAAACTAGTCAGGAGGACAAGGTAACCACATACACCACATACACCACAAACCCAGTCCCACATAGACCTACAACGACTGTAAACCAAACACATAAACACAAAAACATTCCCAGAGGCCCTAATTACAAACACACAACACCAACACAAGCCTCCAAAGCAGACACCCAATAAAATAACCTCCAGACATAGCACATGTAACACATAGTACACAAAGCTGGTGTGCCAAACAGTCACAGGACAGAAGGAGAAACAACATGCCTGATACAATTGTAACAGGTGAATCCATAGTGAGACATGCTGCTGTCCCAGAGATGGCTTGCACCTGTTACCCATGAGCGTCTGGATATTGCCTAAGGCTTTTGCAACCTAGAGAGATCCTTCAGTAGGCAAGGCCGAAAAGACCAACCCACCACCATAGAAAACAAAACTGGAAAGAAACAGAAGGGTAATGCTGATCAATGCCAGATGTGTGAACCTCAATATGCATGCTCCTGAGGCCCTCCCCAGTATGGAGAACATTGATGTCTGTCCAGTGATAGAAACCTGCTGCAAGCCTCGTGACAGCACACCAGCACTACCAGGTAATACCACATATCATGTGTTATGGCCACAAAACCTGTAACAAAACATAAAAGGAGGGTGAGTATCCATATTCAGCACAGACAGCCATATGTCCAGTTAACTGACAATGCTTATGTCATTGCAGTCCACCCATGTGCAACTAACTGTAGGCAAGACTGCTGTACAGTCTGTAGCATGCTACAGACCACACTCTCACACACAGGAACCCCACCCCACTGTCCTGAAGACAGTGGACAGTATGAATGTACCACCAAATACAAAACAAGGTACACACAAATTACCACATAGGTGGTAAACCATTATGTGTGGAAGGAGTAATCAGGGACCTAGTGACACAAGTGGACAGTCACCTGTTATGTGACAGTCACATCGCCAATTTGTCTAGGAAGACTGTCTATATTGGACACTGTATCATGAAAGGATTCACATCTACGCCAACAAAGGTCATTGTGCCCCTATACTGTTCCCCTATCAGACCATATTGTAATACAATGCCTCATTTGGGATGTACGTTACCTGGCACCTGCAGCAGTTAGAAAGACCTCAAAGGTACCTCAGCAAGAGTCAGAAAGGGTCTCAAATATATCTCATATGCTGCCTGGCTGTAGACACCACAGCTGAATGCAGTCACATACTGCCTACACAGAGGCATTGTATGTCTGTTGTACAAGTCCATGTCCAACACAGAAGTAATGGACATGCTCCACCCCAGAAAACTCAAAGCCATCGGAGCTGTGTGAGTCAGAGATGTCAACCTTAACACACAATCAAATATGATGTGCTGGAGGGACAGAAACCTAACCCTGAGTCTCTCCACACCCTGGAACAGAATACCACTACATGTTAGGCAGAGCCCCTCACTGACACTCTTCAACAGGAAGTTAGCAAAATGGATGGATAATTGTAGATGTACACTGGGGGTCTTTACTGTGTCATGTCCAGACAGAGGCACAGCTAAGTAAATCATAAATGGCCATAATATTCACATAGCAAGGGGTGGCAAAAGCCACACGCACTGTGGCTAGGCTTACAAATGCCCTAGGGTGGATAGCCTAGTATGAACCTATGAACCTATTATGATACAAATTGTACAGGACACTAAGGATAACCCCAAGGCTGCTGCAACTGATGGTAGTAAGCGTGTTGTGAATTCCTGGATATGCTCTGGATCACACAAATATTACAAACAACATACCAAACACACACACGTATTGCCAACATACATCCTGACAGGTGCAGTGCAAACCCCCCCCCTCATAATGCCAAATATCTTTCCCAGCAGACTGCTGCCTCCGTGACATTATGTCAGCCTTACCACAGGATATGTACCCAAAGAGCAGTGTAGAGCAACAGTGGTTGTTCTCAAGAAAGGTGTCGCCTGAATGGATACTAAAAACAACCACCACAGAATCCTGAGCAGCTTGGTCTGCACAGCTATGGAAAGGATCAGCATGTACTGCAGACATAACGATAATGGGGATCTATTGACACCCGACCCTACCCAGTGTGGGTTTATGAAGTGCAGACCCCGCCCCTAAACATGTGTGACTCAGTTGAAACAGTGATTGAGGTCACTGATAAGGGCAATGTGGTCCACACAGTGTAGCTGGACCTTGCAAAGCCTTCCATACAATACCCTACGTGTTCAATATAGATATGCTCACCAGCTTATATATACACCCCAATGTCACTAGAGGGGTTGCAAACCAGACCAACGACAGAACTGACATGGTCAGACATGCTGCAGCCATGTCAGACTACAAACCACATATAACAGGTATCCCACAAAGCTTGGTCCAGGGACCTTCCCCGTCTGGTATATATGCCCCATAGGTACAGGCCAACATGTAAGGACTGTGCCTGAACATGTTTGCAGAGGACTACAAACCGCCTAACATATCTGACACTCCAGCTGACACAAGCATCCCACAAAAGGGCCACATAGAAACAGACAACCGTGCCATAGCCATGTCAGCATGTTAAATGGAGAAAACTGTATAGTCAACCTCTGTGGATATACAGTAAGTGACCACCAATTACCACACAGGTGTTAACCCATTACATACTTAACATGTAATGACAGACCTGGGTACACAAGGTGATAGATATCCTGCATTGGACAAACATGTGGCTGTAGTGTTAACAGAAACAATCCATATACCAACCTAATCATGAAGGTTATGACATCTAGATAAGGGAGGTCATTGTGGTTCTGCAGTTATCCTTCATCAGCGTTACAAATGACCACAACAGCCCCTGTGGGGTGTACCTCAGCAGACACCTCCATCAACTGTAAAGTCCACAACAGTACCTCACCAGGAGTATCAAAGAGCTTGAACACATGTAATGTGTTGCCTGATTAAACAGAGTGCAACTCCACACACTGC
The DNA here is from genome assembly GCF_019279795.1 of Protopterus annectens. NCBI lineage: Eukaryota > Metazoa > Chordata > Ceratodontiformes > Protopteridae > Protopterus > Protopterus annectens. The sequence goes on from NC_056735.1 coordinate 1,173,158,050, forward strand.
CATGCTGGCCACCCAGACACAAGCTGTGCCTGATGTAGAAAGCCATGTCCAAGCTGGAATCAATGAACATGCTGCACCTTGTACAATCTGAATGACAGTGAGCTATGCACATGAGGGACCTGAACCCCAGCACTGACATACATAGGACAAGCTGTACTGCATTATCCACAACACAGAAGCCACCCCCACGCATGAGTAAACTACCAGTACAGGTTATCCATAGAGTCACTCGTTGATTCTCCTCAACAGGAATCTTAATGAGTGGATGGGAGATGGTAGGTTTACCCTGGGTATCAATGTTATGTCACAGGTAGACAGAGGCACAGTATACTAAACAAGACATATGTCATGGCAAACTACACTTACAATGTGTCGAAGGACAAACACACTCTCTGACTAGCATTAGAAATGGCCTAGAGCACATCGGTAGTGTTTGCCAATGTACACCTATGTTGTGGAATACACTACTGATGTTGGATGAGGCTGTTGTAAGTAGTTCATATCTGAACATAATGCAACATGGTCAGATAGGTTCATAGGTTCATAGGTTTATACTAGGCTATCTTCCCTAAGGCAGTTATAAGCCTAGCCCAGAGTTTTGTGGCATACGTCACCCCTTATATGGAAATAATACTGTGCCCATTAGTTTGTCGTGCCTCTGTCCAGCAGTGACACAGAGACGATCCCCGGGGTAAACCTATGATCTCCCATCCACAGGTCAAGATTCCCCTTGAACAGAGCCAGCGAGGTGCTCTGCCTCACATGGACCGGGAATGTATTCCACAGCATAGGGAGTCTCTGAGTGATAAATCTATCCCTCCAATATGTCCTACTTATATCCCTGCTAAGGTTTAAGTCACTTGCCCTAGTGGTTCTGGTGGATTTGGCGGTTTTGAGGTGGAGCATGTCCATTACTTCCTGGTTGGACATGGCCTTGCATGTCAGGCACATGTCACCTCTGAGCAGACAGTATGTGACTGAATAGAGCTGGAGTGTCTTCAATCTGGCAGCATATGACAGATGTTGGAGTCCCTTTATTCTTTTGGTGGGGGACTTTTGGGGTCTCTCCAATTGCTGCAGATGTCGGGTGAGATACATCCAGAATGGGGCATTGTACTTGATCATTGGTCTGATAAGTGAAGAGTACAGGGGAACAATTACCTCACTAGATCTGGATGTGAATCCCTTCATGATCAGGTGGGCAATGTAGAAGGTCTTTCTAGCCACGTTAGCAACGTGAGTGTCAGAAAAAAGGCCACTGTCAACCTGGGTCCCCAGGTCCATGATAACCTCCTCTGTGCTTAGAAGATTGCCACCTATATGGTAGCTTGGGGTTACCTTGCTTTTCCTAAAGGGTATGACTATACATGTTTTGGCATTTAACGTCAGGCCATGGCGCTGGCACCAGCTATCAGTTTCCGTGAGTCCCTTCTGAAGGATATCCGTGTCTGATGCACTGTCCACTATGGCACCCAGTTTGCTGGCCTGTACTTCTGAGAAGTAGATGACCAACAATAGGGGGCCAAGGACTGAGCCCTGTGGGACACCACTTGTGACCGGCTTGGAGTCTGACATAGCGCCAGCAACTCTAACCCTGTGGGTCCTGTCCTTAAGCCAGTTTGCAACCCATCTTGTGACATATGGGTTTACATTTAGGTTGGTAGGTTTTTCTACAATACCCGAGTGGGGTATTGTGTCGAAAGCCTTTGCAAGGTCAAGGTAGGCTGTATGGACTGCTCTTCCCTCATCAATGGCCTTAGTGACTGTTTTGAAGAAGTCGACCAAGTTCAAAAGGCATGATCTGCCCTTGACCAAGCCAAACTGGGACGGGTCCAATGTCTGCATGTCCCCTATATCTTTGTTTATGAGCTCCATTATGATCCTCTCCATAGCTTTGCAGACTAGACTTGTTAAGCTTATGGGGTGGTAATTACCAGGGTCCGTAGAGGCACCGCCTTTGTGCAGATGTGCACAACTGGACCCTAACCAGGCTGTTGTGCACACTATGAAAATGTAAAGCAGTGATAGGACTAAAGCCCAGGATACTGTCCACCACAGTGAAAGTACTGAACCACTACACTACACAGTACTACAGTGTTAGGTCAGTATGAACGGATGTTGACAATTGTATGCAAAGTATCCCATGCAAAACCTGCAGGCACAGTATAATCCCCGTTGTGTTCACACAAAAAGCATTTGGACAGTAACTACACAACATGGCACAGAACACACAACCATAAACTGGAGATATTTGCTGAAGGTCACACTCATCCACAAATGTGATGGGCTGCAGAGTTCAACATATGGAAAGCTCACACTGGGCATGCTCACACACTTTGATAAATGAGACATCTTTCACACAACATGCCATGGGAAGGCTGAACTGGGCATGCTCATACACTTAGTCCAAATGTTCCACTTAGCAACTGTGAAAACACACCAGAGGATGCTCATTCCCATTTCTAAACACTGATGATGTCAGCACCCTATAAGTATATCAGGAGAAAAGAAATCTCCCAATAATCCGAATAGAGCGCTCTGCTAATGCGTCCGTCTCTAGTGTCATAACATAGTTAGGTAGGGGTTTGAATCCAGCAAGTGGCAAGTGTGTGTGAAGGGGGGTAAGTGTGTGTGTAAGTGTGTATGAAAGGAACATCCCTTTTGGCAACTGTGAAAACACACCACAGGATGCCCATTCCCCTTTCTAAACACCGATGATGTCAGCACCCTATAAGTATATCAGGGGAAAATAAATCTCCCAGTAATGCGAATAGCGCACTCTGCTAATGCGTCCGTCTCTGGTGTCATAACATAGTTAGGTAGGGGTTTGAATCCAGCAAGTGGCAAGTGTGTGTGAAGGGGGGTAAGTGTGTATGAAAAAAATATCCCTTTTGGCAACTGGGAAAACACACTACATGATGCACATACCCCTTTCTAAACAATATCACAATTATTTATGGCTTTTGATTCCAGACATGTCACGTGTGTTTTGCCCACACAAAATGCCCATGTGTGCGGGTTGTTTCCTCACAATAATGCATGACATCGATTAAACCAGTTATGGCAATGCACACATGATGTATGTGTGTGCCAAATACACATATGTACCTGTGACCTTCAATAGTTACCATGTGTGATGCCTGCCACATGTGAATACATGGTATTTGCACAGGGTAACATTATGACTGTGTGCAGGTGCTGCATGTGGGATGTGTATATACAGTGTGAGATGTAGATGCTATCAACCTAGTAGTGAGGGATACACACCTGGTCTGGGGCATATAGTCTACATGTTGTTGATGAACAGGTGCTGCATGTTTTCACCTGTTGTGGGAGTGGTAAGACGTTGTTCCATAGCAATGCAGTGACCGCATGCTAAGAACCGTTCAGCTAGGGTGTTGTAGCTACAGTAATTCATTAGCATTCAGTAATATGTCAGCATTCCTGGTGAGGGTCTGATGCCAACCAAGGTCAGGGTTCTACCAGCCTGTGTCACTTGCTCAGTGAGCCCTTCCATGTTCCCTATCATGTATCCCAGTGAGGGACATCACACATCAGCTGTAGTGGCATGGACAATGACTGAGTCATATGTGTCCATGCATCTGACTGACCTGTATGCTTGTGTTATGTGGTGGACCATAGTGCCCCATGAGCATATCACTGTGACCTTCACCTTGTCCAGCCTGGTGAGCATGACCTTACTGTACTGGACAATAAAAGTACCTAACACAACCGCAGCAGTAGTGTTGTAGTACAGACTGTGCTTGTTTGGCACACAGGATTTGTGTGCTATGTGTTATGCGTGCTGTGTTCAGGCCTAACGTATGCCTGTGTGCCAGCTGCAGAGGTGTCTGCCATTCAGGCAGGATGCTATCCTTAGGCTCCACGAATGGCCCGGTGTGTTTCCGTGCTTGTATTGCTGTCAGTGTAGGTCCACATCAGACTGGTATTGCAGTCACTGTAGTATTTCATGCCACCTGACAGCACCTTAGTCCACAGTTTGGCCATGTGTTTCCATCTCATACATGTGTTGTACATCCATGGGTAGGGGATAGGGTTGACTGTGTACATGTGGCAGCTGTGACATTACTACATGACTCACATATTCCACAACTGTACCATAGAGGTGACTGACAACTGACCTTTGCACATGCTACCATAGTATTGAGATTGCATTGGTGATTAACAGCACATAGGGCCAATGGTGAACAAGATACATATGTCCATAGGTTCATACAAGGATATCTGCCCTAGGGCATTTATACACCTAGCCAGAATGCGTGTGGCTTTCACCATGCATTGTAAATCTATCTTGTTATGCCCTTTTCCAAGGTTAGTATACTGTGCCTCTGTCTAACAGTGACACATAAGTGATACCCAGGGTAAACCTACAATGTCACATCCAGTCATTAATATCCCTCTGGAAGATAGTCACTGAGTGACTCTGCCTATCCTCTATTGGGATAATATTCCAGAATGAAGGGAGCCTCTGAGTTATGAATGTGTCCCTCCAGCATGTCCTATGTATATCACTTCTGAGGTTCAAGTCTTTCCAGCGTGTAGCCTGATGGGATCTGGATATTCTGAGGTGCAGCATGGCCATTAAGCCAGGGTTTGACATGGCATTATATGTCAGGCACAGATTGCCTATGAAGAGGCAGTATGCCACTGAGTAGAGCTGCTGTTTCTTTAACCAGTCAGTATGTGGCAACTGTTTGAGCCCTTTGATCCTCTTGTTGAGGTAATGATGTGGTCTTTCCAGTTGCTGCAGGTGTCTGGTAAGGTGCATGCCGACAGGGGCATTGTAGTCAATTATGGGCATGATGAGGGATGAGTAAAGAGGCACAATGTCCTCCCCTGATCTACATGTGACTCCCTTCATGATGATGTGGCCCATATAAAATGTTTTCCTAACCACTTTGGCCATGTTGTTGTCAAATGAGAGAATGCTATCAACCTGTGTACCCAAAGGTCCATAATTCCTTTGTATGCACTTAATGGATTAACACATATGTGGTACTTTGTGGTCACTTTGTTTTTGACAAAGGGGATGACTATACACTTTTTGGCATTCAGCTTGAGGCCATGGCTGTGGCACAAGTCGTGTGTTTCCAAGAGGTCCTTTTGGAGGATGTGTGTGTTAGCTGGAGAGTTGATTATGGCGTCCGGTTTGCAGCCATCTGCGACTTGCTCAGCCACAGTACTTCCATGTTGGCCTGTACCTCTGATAAATATATACTGAACATGACAGATCCCAGGGCTGAGCCTTGTGGGACACCACTTGTAACTGGTTTTGAGGCTGACATGGCTCCAGCAATTCTAACCATGTGTGTTCTGCCCTTGAGCCACTGTGCAATATCTGTAGTGACATAGGGGTTAATATGTACACTGGTGAGCTTCCCTAGAATGCACAAGTGGGGTATTGTATCAAAGGCTTATGCAAGGTCCAGGTAGGCTGTGTAGACCACCTTCCCCTTGACAGTGGCCTTGGTGACTGTTTCAAAGAAATCAAACAGGTTTGAGAGGCAGGATCTGCCATTAACAAAGCCAAACTGTGTATGGTGACATGTCTGTAGGTCCCCAATATCTATATTTATGAGGTTCATGATGATCCTTGCCATAGCTTTGCAGACCAAGCTATTCAGATGTAAGGGGCGAATAGTGTCCAGGATCCGTTAAGGCACCACCTGAATGTAGAGGGACCACTGTTGCTGTACGCCACTCTTTGGCCACATATCGTGTAGTAAGGCTGGGATTGAACAGTAGTGTTATGTCTGGGTGTAGCTCTTCTTGGGGTTCATGTAGGACACAGCCTGGGACACTGTCTGGTCCCACTGATGCAGTGTTTATTGCTTTGGAGAGGGCAGCTCTTACCTGAGCATCTGAGATGTCGGGGGGGGGCAGCACTCTGCTGGGAGAAATATTTGCCCTTTTGGTGTGGAGGGGGGGAGAAGGTGGCAGTGAACCTGTCCACTAGGATGATGGCAATGTCTGTGTGTTTGGTATTTCGTGTGACATCTTGGACTACCTCTGAGCATATCTGGGTATTACCACCCAGGTTCCTAACATAACTACAGAAAGCCTTGTGATTATCCTCAGTGTCTTGTGGAATCTTCTCTCAAAGATGGCCTTAGACAATCTTATGAGTGCCTGTAGTTGTCTTCTAATACTCATCAGTGATGCCTTCACATTTTGGGAGTTTGTTGTATCATGTAGTAGCTTCATCCTTCTATTGTATAGTTTGTTTATGGCTGGTGTCCAGCACACAGGACGCCTGCCTTTGGAGGATTGGGTCTTGCTTTCATTTGGGATTGCATGATCCATGCATTCCTGAATGTGTCCATAGAATGCCTTTATACAGGTATCTGCAGTCTGGTCCATATTTTCAACAGGCCTGGGGGCTTTGAAGGTTTCCACATAATTTATGAGGAGTGTGAACATGCTTGACATGAGCTGTTGACTGACGTCCCGCCCTCCAGACTGAGCAAGGTGAGGGTCACATTTAGCTACCTGTCGGGTGATAGAATGTGCCACATAACACAAGCACTCAGGTCACTCCACAGCAAGTACAAGTATGAGGCAGTCATTGTCCATGCTGGTGTGAACAACCTGAGACGTACCTCCCTGGACCACATGGAAAGAGACACAGAGGAGCTCTTACAGCACCCTCTCAAACTCAGGAATCCCACACAGCCTTCATGATGACACAGGAGAGTATAGATTTCTCTGCAAACACCATCACACTGGGTGACGTCAACTACCCAAACATAGACTGTGAACATTACTCAAGCCACAATACCCAAGCTCTAGGGTTCCCATAGGTCAGAAACTCTTTAGCTATGGAACAGGTAGTCAACATTCCTACAAGAGGGGCAAATATACTAGACCTGATCATCACAAACATGAGTACAAAATGCTCACCACTTGAAGTATATCCCTCATTGTTGCAATCTAACCATATACTAATCACACTGGAGTACTGGATCCCCCACATATGCAAACCTCAAACACATCGATGTGTGTGTGGGAAATGCCCCTATTAGCAACTGTGACAGTACACTACAGGATGCAGATTCCCCTTTTGAAACACTGATGATGTCAGCACTCTATAACTATATTACCTGAATTTAAGTTCTCCAGTAATTGTATAGCGCTCTGCTAATGTCTTTCTCCAGTGTCATAACATAGTTAGGTAGGGGTTTGAATCCTGCAAAGGGAATGTATGTGTGTTAGTATGAGTGGGGTTTGTGTGTGTGTGTGCATAATGCTGTGAGGGAAAAGTGCCTTTTGCCAACTGGGAGAACACACTACAGGGTGCACATCCCTCTTCCTAAACACAGATGATGTCAGCACCCTCTAAGTACAGCATTAGAAAGGATTTCTCCCACTAATGCAAATAGCACACTCTGCTAATGTGTCTGTCTCTAGTGTCATAACACAGTTAGGTAGGGGTTTGAATCTTGCAAATGGAAAGTATGTGTTTTAGTGTGGGTGGGGTTAGTGTGTGTGCACAATGCTGGGGGTGGGATGAGGCTTTTGCCAAATGGGGCTATGCACTGCAGGGTGCACATTTCCCTTAACAAACAGTGATGTTGACAGCACCCTATACAAACAAAACAACAAAAGAGAAGGTGTTGGTACCAATAACGCATGTAAGGTAACACCTCTTCAAGTAATGTCCACAAAACGAAGTAGGATAAACGAACAATCCTTTTACCCTATACAAACAACATGACAACAGTCAACTGGCAGTACTCAGTATAGTGCTACATGCTACTGTAACACGCACATGTACCAGGATATACCTAGATAGTGTTTTGAAGCCTGAATGTGGCAAGTGTGTGGATGTGGGATGTTTCTATGTGTGCATTTCCATATGGAAAACATGTTTGATGTGGCAATCAGGGTACCACAGTACCTGATGCACATTACACTTTTAAACTAATGAGGTTGCCTGCACCCTGTGAGTACAGGTAGAGAGGAGGAAATCGGTAGTAATCCACATAGTGCACTTTTCAAATGTGTACCTGTCATGTATCGACAGCTACTCATGTAGGGTAATATATAATGGGAATGGCAGGTGAGCGTGTGCATGTGTGGGGGTAGCAGGGTGTGTGTAAATGCATGTGTGACAGAACAGATACATATAGCTGAATCTACATAACAGCACATGATGCACATTCCCATAGTCAATGGTAGCATGTGATGGTGTGCAGCTGGTACACTTTGGTAAGTAGTATGGGTGCAGATAACAATTCAGGACATTCATACAGTTACTGCAGCAGGAATGCTGGGATATACACACAATCATAGTGGAACAGTGAACAGTTACCAACATGTTACTACTTATACACATCTATGTAGTCACCCTGTGCATCAGCAACGTGTTTACCTTTTCCTGCACTGATGTTGTAGTATGCAGGAGGTGGCACAGTGTCATCATATGCACAGGGTGTGGGTTAGGTATGCCCAAGCCAGCCACTGGTACCACCAATTGACATGTGTGTGTATGTGTGTTTGTGAGGGGCAGCAGTACAGGGTGGACCAGTGTTGGTGCAGTGTGTGTGTGTGTGTGTGTGTGTGTGTGTGTGTGTGTGTTTGCCCTAGGTGTTACATTTCTGCATGTGTGTAAGCACGCACACAGTCCCACATAATGGCTGCCATGTACAGGGTTTTTGGACAGCCGCAGACTGCACCTGTCAGGTCATCCAGATCAGTCTCTGTGGGCACGGACACGGTACCTGTGCCTGGCAGGGGTGCTACGGACCATATCCGGTACTAACCCAGACTGGGTACTGTCATCGGAAGCGGGGGGGGTGTTGACTGGACACAGTTCCCTGTTGGGACTGTCCAGAGCCACGTGCACATGGTCTCCTGGGGCGTCCTGATGACAGCACAGACCCAGCATTGCTGGGGCTGGTGCTGACACTTGAGGTGCGTGAGTGGGCCTGTTGTCGTCCGCGGCCCCTGCCAGCTGGTGCTGTTGCTGGCATACGGCCACGTCGACATCGCAAACGCACACCATCGCCCTGGCCCATGGACATCTGGTTGTGGAGCAGCTGTTGTATGCCCCCACAACGTCTGTCAACGACATCTGTGAAGTTACGAATAGCATTCGCAATGTCACGCATGCCGTCTGTCATGGCTGTGCGACATGCTCTCAGCTCCCTCAGACCCTGTCTGGTGTACCTTTCCATACGCGCCTGTGCCTGCATAACAGTCCGAAGCATAGTGGAGGTTGACATACCTCCTTGTGCACATCGACCAGAGGCAGTACGGCCACGGATGCCCCCCACGAGAACCCATGGGCGACTGTCTGCATGGTACCATTGGAGGACCCTGCTCATGGCTGCTTTGTGGGGATGCATGTACCACAGGTACCACATTACACTGATCTATGCCCAATGCATACTGTCCATCACCTAGGGACAATGGATGTAACGGCAGGATGACTGTGTGCATTGAAGGGGTTGACAGCTGTGTACTGTCAATTGGCTGACCAATGGCGGACCCAGACACACCTTCCTGCACCATTACAGACATTTCATCATCATCAGTACCTGGGTCACAAGATTCAGGTTCCCTGCTGCAGGTCACCAGAGCAGCACCAGAACCTATGGGAGGAAAACAGGGAACACAGATTACAGTCTCAACACATATTTGACAGTGATGCACTTCAATACTAATGCACACATTCAGAAATGGACACATGCACTCATGGACACACACACACATGCACACATGGGCACAGGCACACTTGCACACATGCACACCCCACAGTACACACACACATCAGTACTGAGTTACACTACTCTTACTAGTATTATAGATTGTTTTTCAGGTAATGTTAAACACACTCACCAGCATGTATGGCCTGCCTCGTTGCTAGATGGGAGGGACCTGGAAATATGAAGACAGTAATGTCAGTGGGCACAAGTGTGCCATTTGTTTTGCATATGATACAGTACAGTAGTACACTAGTTCCCTTATACACATCAGCTGCTCATAATGTCAGTATCACACATGCACAATTACATATCATGCTGACAGATACATACCACGTGCACACCTTATGCATGCATGAAGTAACAGTGTACAGAACAGTCATATGTACATACAAGGAGTTAACTCTAATCTCACCCTTACCTCTCTTCAAACAACAAATCAAACTGTACTTCCAAAACCACTGGCTTTGTTCTTGTAGTACTTCAGGCTAACTTTCCTCTCCCCACCCTCTCTTTACCTTTAACCCATCATTGTGCGTAAAAACTAGCTTCTACCCTGTGTCTTTTCCCTTGCTGTCCTTCTATGCTCTGACCTACTTCTCCCATCTCTCCCACCTCCTCTTGACTGTCTTCCTTCTTTTCCTCTCTTCTCTTCTTGACTCCTGCCTCTTCCCTATTATTTTATCTTTCATACTCCTTCTACTTCTCTACCCTTCTGAGCTTTAACTGTTACCTATATGGCTTTTGCCTTATTGCATAACCTTTATGTTTTAGGTAAAATTGCTTTGAAACCGACAGAACATTGTGTATGAGTTTAAACTGTTTGAGTTCCTTAAATGTATGTTGATTTTATTAACAAGTTGATTTATATTTCTATTATTTTGTATGTCTTTATTAACAACTTGTCTGTCTGCCTTTATTATGTTATGTGTGGAGCTTTTCTCCCCGGGCCTCTACTGAAAATGGACATATATCCAGCTAGACTAGCCCGGTCAACAAATGTGAAATAAATAACAAAATATAAATAAATATGGCATCTTACCTGCACGCTCGGTGTCTTGCTGCTGTGTAGATCCAACCTCCATCATGATGCACGTCTGATGCTGTTGTTATTCTGGGGCTGGATCCACAACACTTAGCAGTAGCCCCTCCTGTCTGGTGGGGGGGGTGTGGCCACCCCCCCACCTGTGGCAACCTGTTGTCTGCGGATATCTGCAGCATGCTGGCGGACATTTCTAATCAAATCACTGCAGTGATGTCTCACCTGCTCATATGTCCTATCATGCATGCCAACATCATTTATCCTGCTGACAAGGTTTTGCCACAGTGCAGACCTCTCCTGCTGATTCTGGGCGGTGCGTGAAAACAGGATGTCATAGTCACGCACCAGGCTCTGGTGGATGACTTCGTCCTCTGCAGCAGAGTAGGCAGGGTTCCTTTTCGGAGCTATATTCCCCTGGAAAGGAACACAAACAGGTTATCAGCAGAGTATGTCAGCAATATATGGTACACATTCTATACAGGAAGTATTAAATTGTAGTTATTACTGCTTGGTTGTAACTTGATTAAAGTGTAGCTATCATTCTAAGTCTGTTGGATTAAGCACTTGGCCTTCAGACCAGTTGTTTTACATTAGGGAGGTTTGTGGCAAGCACTGTGGTGGCAGGACACATAGCTTTCATCCTTCCAAGTTGGGAACTGCTGATTGAGAGCCCAGTGTCCAAGTGTATTAGTTCTGGTATAAGCAGTTGGCCTTCAGGCCAGTTATTTAACATTAACAAGGTTTGTGGTCTGCACTCTTGTGTGAGAATAGGCTGTACTCTGCCATTCATAGCTGGGAACTTCTGGTTTCAGGTTTATAGTGCCTGCATATTTGAACTGCATCTTACTGACATTGGTACACCTTGTTTGCTGTAGCATACACTACATCCAAGCCTCCTGAATCTAGCTTTGTGTATATGCTTGTTATTTGTTAGCTTGTTATATCACTGGTACGCTACTTCCACATAATACACAGCTTCTCAGCACTTCTGTGAATCACTACTGATATCTGCATTGCTTACTGTACGTATTTCTTTGTTACACTTGACAGCAAGTGACTGGTTGTCATTTTTGCATTTACTTAATTGTAACACATTGCACTTATGTTACCTGGCACTTGCTCACTGAAGCTATTATATCAGTCAGCAGTAGTAAGTGATATCAGTACACCCTCACTCCCCACTGGACCTTGTTTTCAATTATTACAGAATTCACAATAGTATTCTAGCATGTCCAAAGGTCAGTTGTCAATCTCCTCTCCAGTCCAGCTGGTGAGTGTGGTAATCCAGAGGCAATGTTATAACAGCATGTACACAGACAACCCCCTCCTCCTAACAACAAATTCAAACACATGTGAGTGATGCAACCATATACCAAACTGGAGGATAGGCTCTCTCTACTCAATACTGCCATAACCAGTCAGGTGGAGAAGGAAACCACACTCACTACAATTCCAGTCTCACATAGACCTACCACGACAGCAAAGCAAACACATAATCACACAAAAACATACTCGGAGGCTCAGAATAAAGATCTGCCTAAGCAGCAGAGACCTCCAAAGCAGACACCCAAGCAACCACTACCACAAAAACAAACACGTGCAACACATATCTCACAAAGCCAATGTGCTGAACACTCAAAACAACACACCTCATACACTTGTAATAGGTGCCTCTATCATCAGGCACACTGACATCACGTTCACCAGGCTTAACGAGGAGAGGGTCACAGTGTGCAGCCTGTCGGGCACTACGACCCGCCACATAACACAAACACTCAAGTAACTCCAAGGCAAGTATGACTCACACATTGTCCATGCTGGTGTGAATGACCTGACACATACCTCCCTGGACTACATGACATGAGACAGAAAGGAGCTCTCTGAGCATGTAGCCCAAGACAGTATGACCCTGACTTTGAGTAGCATCTTACCCTCACCAAGAATGATGCCACAATATCAAGGCAAGATGATCACTTTCAACAATTGACTGAAGTACTGGTGTCATTCACAGGTGGGCCAATGCCTGTTATCTTGGGGAGATATGCTGTACAAGCCACGATGCTTTGCTAGGGACAGCTTGCACCTGTCACCCCTGGGCTTTTGGATTTTGGCAGAGGCTCTTGCTACACCCATAGTGCCTTTATTAGGCAAGGCTCATAAGGCAAACCCACATCCATACGTATCACAAAGGATGAGGAACTAAGAGTAATGCTACTCAACACCAGAAGTCTAGACCTCAGGATACACGCACTCAAAACTCTATGTAGCATTATGGACATCGATATCTGTGCAGTAACAGAAACCTGTTTCAGGTTTCCCAGGAGCACACCAGCACTACCAAGTTATACCTGTTACCATTCTTGTCGGCCCCAACACTTGGACCAAACAACAAAAGGAGGGGGAGTATCAATATTCATCGAAGATTCCCACACCTCCACATTGGTGGCAAAGTACCACATAGGTGTTAAGCCATTCAGTACAGAAGACGTAATTGGGGACCTGGGGAACAAACTTGACAGCAATCTGTCATTTGTCAACCACGTGGCCAAAGTGGATTGAAAGACATGTTATATAGCCCAGCTAATCATGAAGGGATTCACATGTACGGCAGGGGAGGTCATTGTGCCTCTTTACTCATCCATCATCAGGCCTATAATTGAGTACAATGCCCCTTTTGGGATGTACCTAACCAGACACCTACAGCAACTGGAAAAACCCCAACAGTACCTCATCAAGAGGATCAAAGGGCTCAAACAGATGCCATATGCTGCCCAGTTAAAGAAAATCCAGCTGGACTCAGTGGCATACTGCCTGTTCAGAGGCAATCTGTGCCTGCCATATACAGCCATGTCCAACCCAGAAGTAATGGACATGCTGCACCGCAGGAAATCAAACTCCCATACAGCCACATGCTCAGGAGACCTGAACCTTAGCATTGACATAAATAGGACATGCTGGAGGGACATATTCCTAACCCAGAGGCTACCTTCACTCTGTAATGAACTCACAGTGCAGGTTAGGCAGAGTCCCTCATTGACTCTCTTCCATATGAATCTGGATGAGTGGATGGAGATCATAGTTGTACCCCGGGGTATCACTTCTATGTCACTGTTAGACAGAGGCACAGTATACTAACCTCGGAAAAGGGCATAGCAGCATAAATTTTAATTGGGTGGCAAAAGACAAACACATTCTACTAGGCTTATCAATGTCCTAGGGCAAATAGCCTAGTATGAACCTATGAACCTATGTGTACTGCTACAGTACTTCTGCCATATGTTGCATGTGTGTGTGTTGTGGGGGATGCACAGGTAATGGCCAAATATTTCTGCACAGGCAACACGTCTGAAACACTCTGGGTGTTCATCCCTACATACTGTATGTGTGTTGCCATCCAACCCTGTGATGTGGACACACATTACTCAGCCTGGATATACATATCCCAACAACACCACAAGCACAGTACACTACCTTGCTATGTATGCATGTAATTACACAGTTATTCACTAGTTAGGACTGTGATGGTATCCATGCAGCCCACTGGGCCAGTGGAAGCCACAACACACACTGCTGGCCCCTTTGCAAAAGCTTACCACAGACATCCCACATAGTGCATGTAGTGTGCACACATATCTAACCCAGACCGTATGCACACCACTTATTTATCCTGTCCAGTGGACTACAGATACAGGCACATTGTATAACAATAGCAGGAGGCTACTGCAGCACAGGGCAGATTCACATGAAGGCAAGGCATCTGTGGTCAGCAGTGGTAAGATGCTTCACATTCACCAAATGCACAGATATTGGCAACATTGTTGCAGACAGTTTAGGTGCAGGTATCCCCCCATTCTCCTACACAAGTGGAATTAGTTATCACAGATGACTGTAACCTCCCTATCATCTCACATGTCCAGGTGAGGGCCACCCTCAACATTGCAGAACACACAGCATCACTGTTACAAAATGGTATCCCTGGATGTGTGATACGTTCACCCCTACAGGACATAGCACCACATTACAGACTGATATTAAACCCTGGCCATACTACAGGATATGTACCTGAACAGTGCCATACATACACAGTGGTCCCACACCAATGAGGAGGAACCTCTACTGGCCCTGGGAACTACTGCATCATATGCACAACTGGCCTTGTGTTCTAAGCTATGGAAGTTTTAAGTATGGACGACATGTACAGCAATATTACATATGTATATATATCAGGACTATGTACACACAACCTATCTCATGGACATACCTATAGATAGTGAACTATGATACATTTGGAGGTTTCACAGTAAACACAGTATTAACCTGCTACTTTGCATTACCTGTGTTTGTGTCAGCTGTTGCTGTGTCAGTGGTGCTACTTGCTGTTTGCTGCTGCTGGTTTTGTTGCTGGCTGTCTTGATTTCTTTTTTTTTCTATCTCTGTCTCTCTCTCTCTCTCTTTCTCTGTCGGTTTTGTGCAATGAATGTATTGCATGTGTGGAGTGTGAGTACTGCATGCTTTTGTAGGTATCTGCATAGGTCCATGTGATGGCCTCTGCACCAATTGTAAGGCAGCATTTGCTAATTGCATGCAGCCAGTTGTGTACTGATTGCATGTCTCACTGTGATTTCAGGACAGTGCTATAAAAGGGTATGTGAGATAGGCGTTGCCATTTCAGATTGTAAGGGCATGGACCATGCTGGTATGCTGTCGACAGTTTTCTGTGAGTGTGAAGGTTAGTACGTCTCTCATGCTTCATGCTGTGTTGTAAATTCAGGTTGCTGCATTTCTCTCACCTGTTCCCTGTAGTGAGTGTGTATGCATACTGACACCTACAATTATATTTCATATGTATTGGTATATATATATATATATATATATATATATATATATATATATATATATGTGTGTGTGTGTGTGTACATATACATACTTTCATATATGTACATTAGCTGACATTATTGGGTACAAGCTAACAATTAGCAGGGCTGTTTCTGTTGACACTAAACTAGTAAGGGAATCCAGTAATTGGGACAGTAAAAGTCTGCCTAACA
Source organism: Protopterus annectens (assembly GCF_019279795.1). NCBI lineage: Eukaryota > Metazoa > Chordata > Ceratodontiformes > Protopteridae > Protopterus > Protopterus annectens. The sequence goes on from NC_056735.1 coordinate 1,173,173,865, forward strand.
TGCTTTGGGTAGTACACATTCTATATTAGGTTCATAGGTTTATACTAGGCTATCTGCCCCAAGGCATTTATAAGCCTAGCCCAAAGTTTTGTGGCTTATGCCACCCCTTATATGAAAAAATACTGTACCCATTAGTTTGTTGTGCCTCTGTCCAGCAGTGACACAGAGATGATTCCCGGGGTAAACCTACGATCTCCCATCCACAAGTCAAGATTTCTCTTGAACAGAGCCAGCGAGGTGCTCTGCCTTACATGGACCGGGATTTTATTCCACAGCATAGGGAGTCTCTGAGTGATAAATCTATCCCTCCAGCACGTCCTTTTTATATCCGTGCTAAGGTTTAAGTCGCTTGCTCTAGTGGTTTTGTTGGATTTGGATTTTTTGAGGTGGAGCATGTCCATTAATTCCGGGTTGGACATGGCCTTGTAGGTCAGGCACATGTCACCTCCGAGCAGACGGTATGCGACTGAATAGAGCTGGAGTTTCTTCAATCTGGCAGCATATGACAGATTTTGGAGTCCTTATCCTTTTGGTGAGGAACTTTTGGGGTCTCTCCAATTGCTGCAGATGTCGGGTGAGATACATCCCGAATGGGGCATTGTACTCGATCATTGGTCTGATAAGTGAAGAGTACAAGGGAACAATGACCTCACTAGATCTGGATGTGAATCCCTTCATGATCAGGTGGGCAATGTAGAAGGTCTTTCTAACCACTTTAGCAATGTGAGTGTCAAAGAAAGGCCACTGTCAACCTGGGTCCCCAGGTCCCTGATAACCTCTTCTGTGCTTAGTGGATTGCCACCTATATGGTAGCTTGGGGTTACCTTGTTTTGCCTGAAGGGTATGACTATACATTTTTTGGCGTTTAACTTCAGGCCATGGTTCTGGCACCAGCTATCTGTTTCTGTGAGTCCCTTCTGAAGGATATCCGTGTCCGATGCCTTTCCACTATGGCCCAGTTTGCAATCGTCTGCAAACTTTGTCACCCAAACTCCTCCCATGTTGGCCTGTACTTCTGAGAAGTGCATGCCGAACAATAGGTTGCCAACGACCGAGCCCTGTGGGACACCACTTGTGACCGGCTTGGAGTCTGACATAGCGCCAGCAACTCTAACCCTGTGGGTTGTGTCCTTAAGCCAGTTTGCAACCCATCTTGTGACATATGGGTTTACATTTAAGCTGGTAAGTTTTTCTACAATACCGAGTGGGGTATTGTGTCAAAGCCTTTGCAAGGTCAAGGTAGGCTGTATGGACTGCCTTTCCCTCATCAATGGCCTTGGTGACTGTTTCGAAGAAGTCGACCAAGTTCAAAAGGCATGATCTGCCCTTGACAAAGCCAAACTGGGTCGGGTCCAATGTCTGCAAGTCCCTATATCTTTGTTTATGAGCTCCATTATGATCCTCTCCATAGCTTTGCAGACTAGACTTGTTAAGCTTATGGGGCGGTAATTACCAGGGTCCGTAGAGGCACCGCCTTTGTGGAGTGGGACCACAGTTGCCGTACGCCACTCCTTGGGCACGTATCCTGTGGTAAGGCTGAGATTAAACAGCTGCCTTATGTGCGGCTTTAATTCCTCATTTAGCTCATGTAGCACACAGCCGGGGACACCATCCGATCCCATTGATGCTGTGTTTTTAGCTTTAGAGAGAGCAGCTTTCACCTGCGCATTTGAGATGTCTGGGAGGCTACACTCCACTGGGATAGTTATCTCTCCTTTAGGGGGGGAGAGGGGGGTGAAGTTTGCACTGAACCTGTCTTCCAGTATGTTGGCAATGTCTGTGGGTTCAGTGATTTTTGTATCATTTTGGACTAATTCTGAGCATATCTGGGAGTTTCCACCAGGTTCCTAACATAGCTGAAAAGGCCTTATGATTGTCCTTTGAATCCATGGCAATTTTTCTCTCAAAATTGGCCTTAGTTGATTTTATGAGTGCTCGTATTTTTTTACTAATAATGATCAGGGGTGACTTCCCTTGTATGGATTTTGTTCTATCATGTAATAGCTTTCTCCTCTTATTGTAAAGTTTGTTAATGGCTGGGGTCCACCAGACTGGACGTTTGCCCTTTGTGGAAAGAGTCTTGGTTTTATTTGGGATTGCCTGATCCATGCAGTCCTGGAGGTGTTCATAGAAGGCATTTGTAAGGGCTTCCGCAGCTTGGGTTGTGGTTTCCACTGGCTCAGGGGCCTTGAAGGATACCACACCAGTCTTGAGTAGTGTGAAGTTTGCTTTAGAAGTTCTTCACTGTGGTCTTTTGTTTGGGGTGGGGGCGGGATGTGGATTTCCAGTCAGAGTAGTTTATGATCAGACCTCACCAATGAGGATATACTTCTGGTGTGGAGCATTTTGTCCCCATGTTTGTGATAATGAGATCTAGTATATTTTCTCCTCTCGTGGGAACAGTGACTAGCTGTTCCATGGCATCTGAATTTATGAACTCCAGGAACCGTTGGGCTAGAAAGTTAGGGCTTGAGTAATGTTCCCAGTCTATATTCGGGTAGTTGAAGTCACCCAATATGATGGTGTTTGGAGATACATTTATACCCTCCAGTGTCTTCAGGAAGGCTGTGTGGGGTTCCTGAGTTTGAGAGGGTGGCCTGTAGCATGCTACAATTTGTAGAGCAGTTTTGCCTATGGTTAGTTGCACCTGGATGGTTTCCGAAGCTTCGTGCGTTGCCACCAACCTGGAGGTGTGGGTATCCTTTATGAATATGGATACCCCCCCCCTTTTGTGGTGTGGTCCGGTTTTGGGGCGGAACGCATGATATGAGGTAAAACCTAATAGTCGCGCGGTGCTCTCAGGAGCCTTGAACCAGGTTTCAGTTACAGCACACACATCGATGTTCTCCATACTGAGAAGGGCCTCGAGTGCGTGCATTTTGAGATTAAGACTTCTGGCATTGAGCAGCATTACCCTCAGTTTCTTCCCATTTTGTTTTCTAGGGTGGTAGGTTTAGAATTTGAGCCTTGCCTAAAAAAGGCACTATGGGGGTGGCAAGAGCCTTAGCCAATATCCGGAATCCCAGGGGTGATAGGTGCACGCCATCCCTTGCGAAGCAGCGTGGCTTGTCAAGCATGTCATCCCAGGCAGACAGACACTGGATCCCCTTTGAATGACACCAGACATTAAGCCAATTGTTAAAGCTGATCATCTTGTCTCTATATTGTGGCATCATTCTTGGTGAAGGAAGGATACTGCTCAGGGTCAGGGTCATACCTGCCTGGGCTACATAATCAGAGAGCTCCTCTATGTCTCTTTTCATGTAGTCCAGGGAGGTAAGTCTCAGGTCGTTCACATCATATGCACAACTGGCCTTGTGTTCTAAGCTATGGAAGTTTTAAGTATGGACGACATGTACAGCAATATTACATATGTATATATATCAGGACTATGTACACACAACCTATCTCATGGACATACCTATAGATAGTGAACTATGATACATTTGAGGTTTCACAGTAAACACAGTATTAACCTGCTACTTTGCATTACCTGTGTTTGTGTCAGCTGTTGCTGTGTCAGTGGTGCTACTTGCTGTTTGCTGCTGCTGGTTTTGTTGCTGGCTGTCTTGATTTCTTTTTTTTTTCTATCTCTGTCTCTCTCTCTCTCTCTTTCTCTGTCGGTTTTGTGCAATGAATGTATTGCATGTGTGGAGTGGGAGTACTGCATGCTTTTGTAGGTATCTGCATAGGTCCATGTGATGGCCTCTGCACCAATTGTAAGGCAGCATTTGCTAATTGCATGCAGCCAGTTGTGTACTGATTGCATGTCTCACTGTGATTTCAGGACAGTGCTATAAAAGGGTATGTGAGATAGGCGTTGCCATTTCAGATTGTAAGGGCATGGACCATGCTGGTATGCTGTCGACAGTTTTCTGTGAGTGTGAAGGTTAGTACGTCTCTCATGCTTCATGCTGTGTTGTAAATTCAGGTTGCTGCATTTCTCTCACCTGTTCCCTGTAGTGAGTGTGTATGCATACTGACACCTACAATTATATTTCATATGTATTGGTATATATATATATATATATATATATATATATATATATGTGTGTGTGTGTGTGTGTGTACATATACATACTTTCATATATGTACATTAGCTGACATTATTGGGTACAAGCTAACAATTAGCAGGGCTGTTTCTGTTGACACTAAACTAGTAAGGGAATCCAGTAATTGGGACAGTAAAAGTCTGCCTAACATGCTTTGGGTAGTACACATTCTATATTAGGTTCATAGGTTTATACTAGGCTATCTGCCCCAAGGCATTTATAAGCCTAGCCCAAAGTTTTGTGGCTTATGCCACCCCTTATATGAAAAAATACTGTACCCATTAGTTTGTTGTGCCTCTGTCCAGCAGTGACACAGAGATGATTCAGGGTAAACCTACGATCTCCCATCCACAAGTCAAGATTTCTCTTGAACAGAGCCAGCGAGGTGCTCTGCCTTACATGGACCGGGATTTTATTCCACAGCATAGGGAGTCTCTGAGTGATAAATCTATCCCTCCAGCACGTCCTTTTTATATCCGTGCTAAGGTTTAAGTCGCTTGCTCTAGTGGTTTTGTTGGATTTGGATTTTTTGAGGTGGAGCATGTCCATTAATTCCGGGTTGGACATGGCCTTGTAGGTCAGGCACATGTCACCTCCGAGCAGACGGTATGCGACTGAATAGAGCTGGAGTTTCTTCAATCTGGCAGCATATGACAGATTTTGGAGTCCCTTTATCCTTTTGGTGAGGAACTTTTGGGGTCTCTCCAATTGCTGCAGATGTCGGGTGAGATACATCCCGAATGGGGCATTGTACTCGATCATTGGTCTGATAAGTGAAGAGTACAAGGGAACAATGGCCTCACTAGATCTGGATGTGAATCCCTTCATGATCAGGTGGGCAATGTAGAAGGTCTTTCTAACCACTTTAGCAATGTGAGTGTCAAAAGAAAGGCCACTGTCAACCTGGGTCCCCAGGTCCCTGATAACCTCTTCTGTGCTTAGTGGATTGCCACCTATATGGTAGCTTGGGGTTACCTTGTTTTGCCTGAAGGGTATGACTATACATTTTTTGGCGTTTAACTTCAGGCCATGGTTCTGGCACCAGCTATCTGTTTCTGTGAGTCCCTTCTGAAGGATATCCGTGTCCGATGCCCTTTCCACTATGGCGCCCAGTTTGCAATCGTCTGCAAACTTTGTCAGCCAAAGTCCTCCCATGTTGGCCTGTACTTCTGAGAAGTAGATGCCGAACAATAGGGGGCCAAGGACCGAGCCCTGTGGGACACCACTTGTGACCGGCTTGGAGTCTGACATAGCGCCAGCAACTCTAACCCTGTGGGTTGTGTCCTTAAGCCAGTTTGCAACCCATCTTGTGACATATGGGTTTACATTTAAGCTGGTAAGTTTTTCTACAATACCCGAGTGGGGTATTGTGTCGAAAGCTTTGCAAGGTCAAGGTAGGCTGTATGGACTGCCTTTCCCTCATCAATGGCCTTGGTGACTGTTTCGAAGAAGTCGACCAAGTTCAAAAGGCATGATCTGCCCTTGACAAAGCCAAACTGGGTCGGGTCCAATGTCTGCAAGTCCCCTATATCTTTGTTTATGAGCTCCATTATGATCCTCTCCATAGCTTTGCAGACTAGACTTGTTAAGCTTATGGGGTAATTACCAGGGTCCGTAGAGGCACCGCCTTTGTGGAGTGGGACCACAGTTGCCGTACGCCACTCCTTGGGCACGTATCCTGTGGTAAGGCTGAGATTAAACAGCTGCCTTATGTGCGGCTTTAATTCCTCATTTAGCTCATGTAGCACACAGCCGGGGACACCATCCGATCCCATTGATGCTGTGTTTTTAGCTTTAGAGAGAGCAGCTTTCACCTGCGCATTTGAGATGTCTGGGAGGCTACACTCCACTGGGATAGTTATCTCTCCTTTAGGGGGGGAGAGGGGGTGAAGTTTGCACTGAACCTGTCTGCCAGTATGTTGGCAATGTCTGTGGGTTCAGTGATTTTTGTATCATTTTGGACTAATTCTGAGCATATCTGGGAGTTTCCACCCAGGTTCCTAACATAGCTGAAAAAGGCCTTATGATTGTCCTTTGAATCCATGGCAATTTTCTCTCAAAATTGGCCTTAGTTGATTTTATGAGTGCTCGTATTTTTTTACTAATAATGATCAGGGGTGACTTCCCTTGTATGGATTTTGTTCTATCATGTAATAGCTTTCTCCTCTTATTGTAAAGTTTGTTAATGGCTGGGGTCCACCAGACTGGACGTTTGCCCTTTGTGGAAAGAGTCTTGGTTTTATTTGGGATTGCCTGATCCATGCAGTCCTGGAGGTGTTCATAGAAGGCATTTGTAAGGGCTTCCGCAGCTTGGGTTGTGGTTTCCACTGGCTCAGGGGCCTTGAAGGATACCACACCAGTCTTGAGTAGTGTGAAGTTTGCTTTAGAAGTTCTTCACTGTGGTCTTTTTGTTGGGGGGGGGGGCGGGATGTGGATTTCCAGTGAGATTAGTTTATGATCAGATCTCACCAATGAGGGATATGGTGTGGAGCATTTTGTCCCCATGTTTGTGATAATGAGATCTAGTATATTTTCTCCTCTCGGGAACAGTGACTAGCTGTTCCATGGCATCTAATTTATGAACTCCAGGAACCGTTGGGCTAGAAAGTTAGGGCTTGAGTAATGTTCCCAGTCTATATTCGGGTAGTTGAAGTCACCCAATATGATGGTGTTTGGAGATACATTTATACCCTCCAGTGTCTTCAGGAAGGCTGTGTGGGGTTCCTGAGTTTGAGAGGGTGGCCTGTAGCATGCTACAATTTGTAGAGCAGTTTTGCCTATGGTTAGTTGCACCTGGATGGTTTCGAAGCTTAGTCGTTGCCACCAACCTGGAGGTGTGGGTATCCTTTATGAATATGGATACCCCCTTTGTGGTGTGGTCCGGGTTTTGGGGCGGGCATGATATGAGGTAAAACCTAATAGTGCGGGGTGCTCTCAGGAGCCTTGAACCAGGTTTCAGTTACAGCACAGACATCGATGTTCTCCATACTGAGAAGGGCCTCGAGTGCGTGCATTTGAGATTTAGACTTCTGGCATTGAGCAGCATTACCCTCAGTTTCTTCCCATTTTTGTTTTCTAGGGTGGTAGGTTTAGAATTTGAGCCTTGCCTAAAAAAGGCACTATGGGGGTGGCAAGAGCCTTAGCCAATATCCGGAATCCCAGGGGTGATAGGTGCACGCCATCCCTTGCGAAGCAGCGTGGCTTGTCAAGCATGTCATCCCAGGCAGACAGACACTGGATCCCCTTTGAATGACACCAGACATTAAGCCAATTGTTAAAGCTGATCATCTTGTCTCTATATTGTGGCATCATTCTTGGTGAAGGAAGGATACTGCTCAGGGTCAGGGTCATACCTGCCTGGGCTACATAATCAGAGAGCTCCTCTATGTCTCTTTTCATGTAGTCCAGGGAGGTAAGTCTCAGGTCGTTCACACCAGCATGGACAATGACTGTGTCATATTTGTACTTGCCGTGGAGTGACCCGAGTGCTTGTGTTATGTGGTGGATTCTAGCGCCCGATAGGCAGCTTACTGTGACCCTCTACTTGTTCAGCCTGGTGAGTGGGAAGTCAGTGTGTCTGACTATGGAGTCACCTATGACAAGTATGTTTGGTGTTGTATTTGGCCTTAAGGGCTGTGACTGCTTTGCACACTGATTTTGTGGTGTATGTGTTGCTTGTGGGGTGTCTTGAGGTAGCAGTTGTTTAGGTGTCTGCTTTGGAGGCCTCTGCTGTTTAGGTAAATTTTTACTCAGAGCCTCCGAGTATGTCTTTGTGTGTTTATGTGTTTGATTCAGTGGTGTGGTAGCATTATGTGAGGCTGGTTTTGTGGTGTGTGTAGTTGCCTTCTCCTCCTGTCTGGTCTTGCCAGTCCTGAGTTGAGAGAGCTCAGCCTCCAGTTTGGCTAAATAGCTGCATCTCTCGCAAGTATTTGTGTTATGTGGGAGGAGGAGAGGGTTGTCTGTGTACATGAGGCAGTTATAACATTGCCTCAAGATTCCCAGATTCACCAGCTGGACCGGAGAGGAGATTGACAACTGACCTTTGGACATGCTAGAATAATATTGGGAATTCCTTAATTGAAAACAAGGGCCAGTGGGGAGTGAGGGTGTAGTGCTTTTAATTTTTAGTGCTGACTTATATAATTGCTTTAGTGAGCAAGTGCCAGGTAACTTGAGTGCAATGTGTTACAAGTAACTAAATGCAAAAACGACAAACAGTAACTTTCTTTCAAGTGAAACAAAGAAATAAGTACAGTGAGCAATGCAGATATCACTAGTGATCCACAGAAGTGCTGAGAAGCCGCGTATTAGGTGGAATTAGCGTTCCAGGGAAATAACAAGCAAACAAACAACAAGCATATAAACAAAGCTAGATTCAGCAGGCCTGGATCTAGTCTCTGCTACAGCAAACAAGGTGTACCAATTTCAGTAAGATGCAGTTCAAACATTCAGGCACTATAAACCTTTAACCAGAAATTCCCAGCTCAGAAGGGCAGAGTCCAGCCTCTTCTCCCACAAGAGTGCAGACCACGAACCTTCTTAATGTAAAATAACTGGGTTGAAGCCCAAGTACTTAAACCAGAACTAATACACTTGGACACTGGGCTCTCAATCAGCAGTTCCCAACTTAGAAGGATGAAAGCTACCTGTCCTGCCACCACAGCGCTTGCCACAAACCTTCCTAATGTAAAACAACTGGTCTGAAGCCCAAGTGCTTAATCCAAAAGACTTAGAATGATAGCTACACTTTAATCAAGTTACAACCAAGCAGTAATAAATACAATTGAATACTTTAGAGAATGTCTGGATTAGTGCTCAAGTTACACAAACAAAGCTAGATCCAGCAGGCCCGAATCCAGTTTATGCCACAGCAAACAAGGCGCACCAACTTCAGTAAGAAGCAGTTCAGATATGCATTGCCTTTATCTTCACTCCTACTATTACATGTTCTACTTATTTTAGCACTATATTCCTGTATGAGAGTCATGGCTTACTGGTAGGTCATACAGACTAGTGTTACAATGGTCTTGTGGTAGGGCCTACTAGTGTGCTTATATTTTGCTTTCAAATTGAGTACAGGGCCTATCAAAGTGCTAGAGGCACCTTTAAGCAGTTAAAGGGGTTAGTAGGTCTCACAGGAGTCAGGCTGTGTTGCAGATTCTGGTTGCTGCATTTATCTTCACTGTTTCCTGTAGTGAGTGTGTATGAATACTGACACCTACCACTATATTTCATATGTATTAATATATATATATATATATATATATATATATATATATATATCTATATATGTATGTATGTATGTGTACATATACATACCTTCATATATGTACATTACCTTACATTATTATGTACAAGCTGACAATTAGCAGGGCTGTTTCCGTGAACACTAAACTAGTATGGGAATCCAGTAATTCAGGCATTAAAAATCTACCTGACATGCTTTGGGTAGTACACATCCTATATTGCCTTTATATTGATTCCTACTATTACATGTTATATTTATTTTAGCACTATGTTCTTGTATGAGAGTCATGGCTTAGTGGTAGGTCATACAGACTAGTGCTACCAGGGTCCTGGGTTCGAGACTGACAGTAGGAATTTATTTTTCTTTCAAACTGAGTATAGGACCTGTCAAAGTGCTGAAGGCACCTTTACGCAGTTAAAAGGGTTATTAAGTCTCACAGAAGTCAGGCTGTGTTGTAGATTGTGGTTGCTGCATTTATTTTCACTGTTTCCTGTAGTGAGTGTGTGTGAATACTGACACCTACCACTATATTTCATATGTATTAATATATATATATATATATATATATATATATATATATATATATATATATGTGTACATATAATACTTTCATATATGTACATTACCTTACATTATTATGTACAAGCTAACAATTAGCAGGGCTGTTTCCGTGAACACTAAACTAGTATGGGAATCCAGTAATTCAGGCATTAAAATCTACCTGACATGTTTTGGGTAGTACACATCCTATATTGCCTTTATATTGATTCCTACTATTACATGTTATATATATTTTAGCACTATGTTCTTGTATGAGAGTCATGGCTTAGTGGTAGGTCATACAGACTAGTGTTACCAAGGTCCTGGGTTCGAGACTGACAGTGGGTATTTATTTTTCTTTTGAAATGAGTACAGGACCTGTCAATCAAAAGTGCCAAAGGCACTTTTAAGCATTTAAAACCAGGTCTGCGCTCGTTTGTGAGCTCACGCATCTTGACTGGCGGTGAGCTCCAGACACAAGCGCACACCCGTGCTATTTTCTTTGAAAGAAAAGAAAAAGGGGCGACAGGAAAGTGGTGAAAAAGGGGTCACAAAGAGGGTAAGACAGTAGGGAAACAAGCTTGGAATTTGCAGGAAGGATGTAGGTAAGGCCCATAGCTGCCCATGTCTCTCAGCAACAGCTGTGCATTTGTATGCAATTTGGTGTGACATTTGGAACCTTCCACCCCTGAGAGAGGTGTCAGGACAACATTAATACCTGTTGTACAGCCAATTGTAATTAACAGTTTCAATGTCCAGCGGACATGTGTGCAACATGGACAGCTATGTATGGGGCGTAATTTTTTTGTGGGTACAGAGTGCCCTTTTTTTTTTTTTTTTTATCAGGTGAGAGTGGTATGTCAGGCGAGGTAGTCGGTATAGCTGGGGAGGTAGGTTGGGTAGGTTAACAGACAAGACAGACAAGATGCATACAGGGGCGGTGTATGACACATGTGGGGGGGTTACACAATTGACGGGGACGGAGGTTGGGATATCCAGGGCACATGAGCCCACAGATGGCAACAGTGGAACTGATATCCTCACCCATAGGTAGTTGCGACTGTTCCTTCACAGCCCAGGACGGGGCTGTGCAGGCGGGACAACGGGCATGCCCGTAAGCTGTGCCACCTGGGCCTCAAGCTGGCGTAGGGGCCCAAGAACAGAGTCTTGGATCTCCCTTCGCACCACAGACCGGACACCTTGGAGGGTGAGTGGACGTGCTCCTCCGGCCACGCTTGCAGAGGGGGGACGGGCCCCATCCCCTGCAGCGCTTCCACCCAAAGGTGGCACAGGGCCTCCGGAGGAGGGTCCGGCCTGGGCACTAGTGCCAGGTGCACTCGCCAGCTGAGGTGGGAGAGGTGGGTCTGCTGGGACCTGCCTTCCCAAGCGTTCTAGGTTTGTGAGTATGTTATGTTAGTTTGGGTTAGTGGCATATTATTCCATTCAAATTAGTTGTAACAGCATGCATTGGTATTCCCATTAAACAAACACCCAGATATTAACACCATTGAACAACGGGCATATCAATATCACATGCATTATTTGAACGGAAATACACAATCAAACAACATGCAGGGTTGATTAATGGCAACAGGCCATCAGGTTTGCAGGTATGAACAGGGCACATGCAACAACAGACATGCATATATTTTTAAAACAGGACAAATGTCCATGGTTAATGAAATGTTCACATACCAATATTTAGTGAGTTTTTTAATTTGCAATTATAGGGTGGGGTGGAGAAAGAAAATGATGACACATTCATAAATTATACATTGATATACATTTGTAATAGAAACACAATTAACTTGTGGGCGATAGTTTCCAAATGATTTTTACTTGACTGTCATGCTAGACCTGTTACAGATGCATCACTATCCTAGTTATTTTGAATTTGATCAGATACATCATCCTGCTTGACTGTCATGCTAGACCTGTTACAGATGCATCACTATCCTAGTTATTTTGAATTTGATCAGATACATCATCCTGCTACACTTTGATGACAGGGAAGGGGACAACTATGGATGTTTAGTATGTCAGACAATCATTCATTCTATCTGCAAATTGCTGACTGTGATCACCATATACAGATTTTGGCCTGAACATTCAAGAGTCAGACACACTGAAATCAGTTTGGGATGTTAAGTTTTAATTCCCACATGCATTTAGTTATGTAGAACCACACTGAAGCTTATATATTCAGGAGTTATTACTACTTTATTCATTGATACATGACCCTTTCTGTTACTCTCACACATCCTGCAATTTCACAGTTCAGGTTGGTACTTCTAGGCTTTGTTCACATATTAGACCTGTGGTGATTCAAACATTTTCTAGCAGCCTCACTTCTGTCATGATTCAGCATTTCAACAGGGGATACATCTCACATGTGATTACCTCAGATTCTGAAGCTGTACTCTTGAGACTACTGCAGGTTATACTACATTTAATTAATGGTGGGACATCTGTATTACAGCACTATTTATTTCTATCACTTATATTTCCAGTTTCACTTGCATACTGATGAACTTGTTGCAGCCATACCTGCAGACTTTCACTTGTTGCTTGTACATTCTATTACTTTTAATCAATACACTGCAGTGTTCTGCTACATGCTACACTATAATATTTATTTACAAGTACTAGGTGGGGTTACTAACCTGCATGGTGGCGCAGCCGCACCAGCCTGCGGTCATGTGCCTGGCGATTCATAGAGCGGACACCTGCAGCTGTAATACAAAACAAGTAATACTGGGATACACATCTCCATGGTATCAGCTAGTTGAATTCCTTACATACATAAGTAAAATGTAACTTACTCAGTAGTGGGGCGTTGGGCATATCCCGGGCCTCCTGGATCCATTGGGTCAACTGGTCTTGCTTGCGTCGCTTCAGGTCCGCATGGTGGTGATGGACCTGCTCACCAGTGCGTGGAATCCCAGTAGCATTAGTAAGATCATAAGCCAACTGGTCCCATGCCTCCGCCCTGTACACTCCCCATGAGACCTGGCCCTGCATGAGTTGGGCCTCGTGATGGTGAACTAGGAGCCAGACCATGTATCTGGACTCCTCAACGCCCCACTGCTGTGCTCGAAAGCAACGTCCCTCCCCTACTCCACTCATTCTGCCTGCAGGTCTATTCTACAATTGTTTATGCTGTGTATTCCCGCCTATGGGGCTTATATATGCCGATTTTCCCGCACATTTCTATGATTGGCCGGTTTAGAATTGTATCTACTTCACAGAAACTGCTTTATCATGCTCCATTTTGGATTTCATCCTATATATATGCTATTTCTGCATTTCTAAGTACTGCTGTCATGGCTTAGTGGTTTAGTACCTTGACTCTAGTGCATGGTATCCTGGTTTGAATCTGACCACTGAATTTTAAGTTTTATGACTGTCTAGAAATGACTTCAGGACCTGTCAATCAAACATGCCAAAAGCACTTTTAAGCACTTAAAACCAGGTCTGCGCTCGTTTGCGCGGAGCTCACACATCTTGCCGCCCGGTTAGCTTGTGGGCGCGTCGCGTAAACGGTGTGCGCTGGGTTACACCTTAATTGGCTAGTAACACACATGTTAAACTAAAGCACAGCTAGTTGCACACAGTTTGAGCCTGTTAAACCAGTGCTTAGCTATGGGTAAGCAATTTGCAGTTTGTGAAACACTACTTAGCTACGGGCACTCTGTCTCACTGCAGTTTAGCTATCAGTACATTTCTAACAATTTTTATTATTGTATTACTTGGAAATATATGCTCCATTTCATTCCATTTTACAAAAGGAAATACTTTTACATTTGTACAATACTGTCAGGGGCCTTTTTAGTGCTTATTTACAAAAAAAAAAAAAAGGTTGTTGTGTGGGCTCGAACTTTGCCTAACTGCTCTCAAGCCGACAACTCTACCACTATGCTATTACTTCTTGGCTTACTTTGCATATTTAGTTCTTATATCCTTTTCCACGGATTGCTAACTGCAGTTGCGCTAGTAGCACACCCGCGCACACGAGCGCACACAGTAGCAAACATTTACGGGGTTTAAAAAAAATAAAACAGTTTTTATTTTCATTTTATAACATCTCTTCACTCTTTACATTGCTGGTCTGTGGGGGCATGTGTTGTGTAGTGTGTTTATTCACATTTCCATGGCCTTTCTCGTGGCTGTTTACTTTCAGCCATTATAGACTTCCGGGGGCGTGCCCGCTTGCGGGGCTTAGCCAACGGACACGCCCCCTACTGTCTTACACGGTCCGTGTAAGAGTTGCAGTGTGATTCAGCATGCCTCATGCACCTCATGCATATGCATGACATGCTGACATCATACCGTTTAACTGCAGCCTCCATATAAGAGTTATAACTCTTACATGGAGGCTTCCTGAATCTGGCCCATAGTCTTGCAATTCAAATAAATGTTTATCTCTCTAGAAACACAAATGTTACTAGCAAATTATAAATGGCAAACTATTCAGCACTAAGAATTCTAGGTCTTATACTAGATTTTATGAGCCACAATAAACCGTAAATACTAATTTCTGTAATGTTGTAAAAATTGGTTACAGAGATCAAGGCTTTCAAACACATACCGCCAGCTGCATTTTTCTTCACATAGCTGTGAGCTCTCATTTGAGACCAATTATTTCTGCCTGTATCACTTGATTACAGAGATACTTGAGAAATATTAAAATTATTACAGTACAAATAAATAACTTACTAATAACGCTCAATATATCTCTAGCTGCACTAGCCAGCCATCACATTTCAATACAAATGTAAATACCAAATGATGAACCAAGGCAGCAACCACCACTAAGTATAAAATCCAACGTTTTAAATATATAAAACAAAAATAAAATGAGATACTCAGAACACTGACAAACTGTCAGTGTTCTGAGTATCTCGTTTTATTTTTGTTTTATATGTTTAATTAAAACATTGGATTTTATACTTGGTGGTGGTTGCTGCCTTTGTTCATCTTTTGGTATTTACTTTGTGCTGGCCAGTACAACATTTGGTAAGGTTACTTCTGCTTGTCTCCCGATTTGCAATACAAATGTGTTTGCCATCATACAAGCTTTAAGATGGAGTAGTCTATTAGTTTGTATGGTACATAGTTTGGAAATTACTAAAACAATATTTGAAACCTAGAAGTGTCACTAAGATGCAACTGCAGTAATGTTTGGAGGCATCACCAAGATATAATGCATTAAAATAAACCTCTACAGCTCATTAACTTTCAGGATTATATTTGGGATACTTGGCTAGGCTTATGAAGGCCTCAGTGGTTGTTAGCCTAGTATATACCTATGAACCTCTAAAATCTAAATGTAATTAACAAATGTGTGACAGTGACCAACTGCAGCTAGTACACACACACACACACACACACACACACACACACACACACACACACACACTGAGTACACTACAGAAAATGGAATGCTGGAAAATCTTCCTCCATTAAAAAAAAAAAAAAACACGAGTACCTGCACAGTACATTTATCTCACAAGTTTTACATGGACAGAAGAACTACCTACAATACTACTTCATCCTACAAAGCCCCTTTTAACGCTGCATTATTCACCCACTTCACAGTATGGCTACAAGACCACACCATCAAAACCAGCATTCCTGAATATGCATGGACTGACATCTCATTTGCAATTTATGTTTCAGGACTGAATATCACCAAGAGTAACATATGATGCACTGAACCAACCATCCTACTCGACTGCTTACACTCACATAGTTTGTAAGGAGTGCCAATACGTTTCATTTGCTACAAAACCGCAAGCCCTCAAGTCAAATAAAGATTTGCAACTTAGAAAGTGTGGTTGTCACTCACCTATGCAATTATGCTCAACTTCAGCTTGCTGCTGGATGCCCCCAAGGGCGTTCACAAACATCAAAGGAGACGACTTTATGATCTGCTGAATAAAATCGAGCAGCATCACAGAAGGTGGCAGAGCATCACTTTTCTTGCAAAGTTCTAAAATGACTAAAAAAAAATATATACTTTTCAAAAAGGCTGTGCAACACTCATATAACATGAAATACAAATTAAAACACACACACAGTTACTTTATTCATGCATTATGTATGATTTATAGTGGGGTGGCCATGGTGGTGCAGCGGTTAGCGTTGTTGCCTTACAACAAGAGGTTCCCCGGTTCAATTCTCGGCTGGAGTGCCTTCTGTGCGGAGTCTGCATGTCCTCCCCGTGGTCGCATGGGTTTCCTCCAGGTGCTCTGGTTTCCTCCCACATCCCAAAGACATGCAGTAGGTGGATTGGACACACTAAATTGGCCCTAGGTGTAAGTGTGTGCATGTGTATGCCTTCTGTGGAAGGTTGGGTGCCAGGCTGGCAACTCGACACCGTAAAACTCCACTGCCAATCATGAGTGGACAAATGATCTGCTGTGGCGACCCTTAACCGGGAAAAGCCGAAAGAAGAAGAAGTCAAGGTGCTGCATTTCTCAGTTTCTGAAGGCCAGAGCAAGAGTACAAAAACTCCAAATGTCTGTTATTACAAATGCAATTAAGAACACAAAAATGTTTGTGTTACCAAACACTGTTACATATATCAAAATTCCACCTATCCCAAACCATATTTCATGTAATTTCTTCTACAGTCATTTGTCAAAACCAAGCACACTTCTTTGACCAGTTCTCAAGATATTCCAATTAGTAATACAAAATCTCCAGATAAACAAATCTAACCACAAATCACACAATCTACTTACTGAGTATATGCCAAACTAATCCGTGCTTTCTGAAACAAACATGGATGAAAGAGACCTCTTCACACTGCAGTATACTGAAAATACTACTTAATTTGTTGACTATGTATGTCCAATGGAGTACAGCCTGTACGCACTGAAAATTGTCACTTGTACTTTTGAGATGAGCAAGAAGGCTTGCAAGAAACAAACAAGCATGGTTATAAAATCATGACACAGCAGGCATACATAAATATTTATTAACAAGTTGGTCTAACTGCAGTCATCTAGAAATACAAGATGGCTTAAATGCAGGCACATAGAAATACACAATAAAAGGCAATAAGAGGAGTAAAAGTAACCGCAAAATACAGCTAGGGTACTGTAGTGGTCCTAAAGTTTTAAGGCTGCATGGATATAGTATTACTATTATAGGTTCATACTAGGCTATCTGCCCTAGGGCATTTATAAGCCTAGCCAGAGTATGTTTGGCTTTCGCCACCCATTTTAAATTAATTTTGCTATGCCCTTTTTCGAGGTTAGTATACTGTGCCTCTGTCTAACAGTGACACAGAAGTGATACCCGGGGTAAACCTACGATCTCCCATCCACTCATCAAGATTCCTTTTGAGGAGAGTCAATGAGGGACTCTGCCTAACCTGGACTGGGATTTTATTCCAGAGTGAAGGGAGCCTCTGGGTTATGAATCTGTCCCTCCAGCATGTCCTATTTATTTCAGTGCTGAGGTTCAAGTCTCTCGAGCGTGTAGCTCGATGGGATTTGGATTTTTTGAGGTGCAGCATGTCCCTTAATTCCAGTTTGGACATGGCTTTATACATCAGGCACAGGTCGCCTCTGAGCAGGTGGTATGCCACTGAGTAGAGCTGGAGTTTCTTTTACCAGGCAGCATATGGCATCTAATTTGAGCCCTTTGATCCTCTTGGTGAGGTACTTTTGGGGTCTTTCCAGTTGCTGCAGGTGTTTGGTAAGGTACATCCCAAAAGGGGCATTGTACTCGATTATGGGCCTGATGAGGGATGAGTAAAGAGGCACGATGACCTCCCCTAATCTAGATGTGAATCCCTTCATGATTAGTTGGGCTATATAAAATGTTTTTCTAACCACTTTGGCCACGTGGTTGTCAAATGAGAGACTGCTATCAACTTGGGTTCCCAGGATTACCACCTATGTGGTAATTTGTGGGCACTTTGTTTTTGCCAAAAGGGATGACTATACACTTTTTGGCGTTTAGCTTGAGGCCATGGCTCTGGCACCAGTTGTCTGTTTCTATGAGGCCCTTTTGGAGGATGTTTGTGTCGGCTGGAGAGTAGATTATGGAGCCCAGTTTGCAGTCATCTGCGAACTTGATCAGCCACAGTCCTTCTGTGTTGGCCTGTACCTCCGAGAAATATATACCGAACAAGAGAGGTCCCAGGACTGAGCCTTGTGGGACGCCACTTGTAACTGGTTTGGAGTCTGACATGGCTCCAGCAATTCTAACCATGTGGGTTCTGTCCTTGAACCAGTGTGCAAACCATCTAGTGACATAGGGGTTTATATTTAAGCTGTGGAGAGGGACCACTGTTGATGTATGCCACTCTTTGGGTACATATCCTGTAGTAAGGCTGAGATTGAACAGTAGTTTTATGTTTGGGTTTAGCTCTTCTTGGAGTTCATGTAGGATGCAGCCCGGGACACAGTCTGGTCCCATTGATGCTGTGTTTTTTGCTTTTGAGAGGGCGGCTCTTACCTGAGCATCTGAGATGTCAGGGGGGCAGCACTCTGCTGGGATAGATATTTGCCCTTTTGGTGGGGGGGGGGGGGGAGTTTGCGCTGATCCTGTCAGCTAGGATGTTGGGAATGTCTGTGGGTTAGGTGTATTTTTTGTCATTTTGGACTAATTCTGAGCATATCTGGGAATTCCCGCCCAGGTTCCTAACATAACTAAAGAAAGCCTTGTGATTATCCTTAGTGTCCTGTGCAATTTTTCTCTCGAAGCTGGCCTTAGACGATTTTATGAGTGCCCTTAACTGATCAGAGATGCCTTCCCTTTGGGATTTTGCTCTATCATGTAGTAGCTTCCTCCTTCTATTGTATAGTTTGTTTATGGCTGGGGTCCACCAGACAAGATGTCTGCCTTTGGAGGATTGGGTCTTGGTTTTATTTGGGATTGCATGATCCATGCATTCCTGAAGGTGTTCACAGAATGCATTTATAAAGGATTCTGCGGTCTGGGCCGTATTTTCCATAGGCCCGGGGGCTTTGAAGGATTCCACCTCGGTTTTGAGGAGTGTGAAATTTGCTTTAGAGAAGTTTTTCACTGTGGTTTTCTTGGCAGGGGGTGGGGTCGGGATGTGAATATCCAGTGAGATCAGTTTATGGTCTGATCTTACCAGGTGAGGGATACACTTCTGGTCTGGAGCATAGAGTCCCCATGTTGGTGATGATCAGGTTCAGTATGTTTTCCCCTCTTATGGGAGTGGTAACAAGTTGTTCCATAGCATTTGAGTTTATGAATTCTAGGAACCTTTGGGTGTTGGAGGTAGAGTAATGCTCCCAGTCTATGTTTGGGTAGTTGAAGTCGCCCAATATAATGGTGTTTGGAGAGACCTTCATATTTTCCAGTGTTCTCAGGAAGGCAGAGTGGGGTTCCTGGGTTTGGGAGGGTGGTCTGTAGCAGGCTATAAACTGGAAGGCAGTTTTACCCACTGTTAGTTGCACATGGATAGTCTCTGATGCTTCGTGCTTTGCCACCAACCTGGAGGTGTGGGTATCTTTGATGAATATCGATACTCTCCCTCCTTTTGTGGTTCGGTCCAAGTTTTGGGGCCAAAAAGAATGGTATGAGGTATAACCTGGTAGTGCTGGGGTGCTCTCGGGGGCCCTGAACCAGGTTTCTGTTACTGCACAAATATTGATGTTCTCCGTGTTACAGAGAGTTTCAAGTGCGTGCATCTTCAGGTTTAGATTTCTGGCGATGAGTAGCATTACTCTTAGTTTCTTATCCCTTGTGATACCTATGGAGGTGGGTTTGTCTTTTGAGCCTTGCCTAAAAAAGGCACTATGGGGGTAGCAAGAGCCTTTGCAAATATCCGAAAGCCCAGGGGTGACAGGTGCAAGCCGTCCCTAGCGAAGCATCGTGGCTTGTCGAGCATATCATTCCAGGCTGACAGGCATTGGATCCCCTTTGAATGACACCAGTACTTAAGCCAATTGTTGAAATTGATAATCTTGTCTTCATATTGTGGCATCATTCTTGGCGAGGGTAAGATGCTACTCAAGGTCAGGGTCATACTGGCCTGGACTACATGCTCAGAGAGCTCCTCTATGTCTCTTTTCATGTAGTCCAGGGAGGTAGTCTTAGGTCATTCACACCGACATGGACAATGACTGAGTCATATTTGTACTTGCCTTGGAGTGACCCGAGTGCTTGTGTTATGTGGCGGATCCTAGCACCCGACAGGCTGCTCACAGTGACCTTCTCCTTGTTCAGCCTGGTGAGCAGGACGTCAGTGTGCCTGACGATAGAGTCACCTATTACAAGTGTACCAGGTGTGTTGTTTAGCCTTAAGGGCTGTGACTGTTCGGCACACTGGCTTTGTGAGATATGTGTTGCATGTGTTTTGTTTTGGGGTAGCGGTTGCTTGGGTGTCTGCTTTGGAGGTCTCTGCTGCTTAGGCAGATCTTTATTTAGAGCCTCAGAGTACGTTTTTGTGTGACTACGTGTTTGGTTTGCTTTCGTGGTAGGTCTATGTGAGACTGGAATTGTAGTGAGTGTGGTTTCCTTCTCCTCCTGACTGGTTATGCCAGTACTGAGTTGAGAGAGCTTAGCCTCCAGTTTGGCTATATGGTTGCATCTCTCACATGTGTTGGAATTTGTTGGGAGGAGGAGAGGGTTGTCTGTGTACATGAGGCAGTTGTAACATTGCCTCAAGATTCCCAGGTTCACCAGCTGGACCGGAGAGGAGATTGACAACTGACCTTTGGACATGCTAGAATAATATTGGGAATTCCTTTAGAATTGAAAACAAGGGCCAATGGGGAGTGAGGGTGTAGTGCTTTTAATTTTTAGTGCTGACTTATACAATTGCTTTAGTGAGCAGCCAGGTAACTTAAGTGCAATGTGTTACAGGTAACTTAAATGCAAAAACGACAAACAGTAACTTTCTTTCAAGTGAAACAAGGAAATAAGTACAGTAAGCAATGCAGATATCACTAGGGATCCACAGAAGCACTGAGAATCCGCGTTTTAGGTGGAACTAGCGTTCCAAGGAAATAAGCAAACAAACAGCAAGCATACAAACAAAGCTAGATTCAGCAGGCCTGGATCTAGTCTATGCTACAGCAAACAAGGTGTACCAATTTCAGTAAGAAGCCGTTCAGATATGCATGCACTATAAGACTTTAACCAGAAATTCCCAGCTCAGAAGGGCAGAGTCCAGCCTCTCCTCCCACAAGAGTGCAGACCACGAACCCACTTAAATGTAAGATAACTGGCCTGAAAGCCCAAGTGCTTAAACCAGAATTAATACACTTTTAGAATAACCGACACTGAGCCCTCAATCAGCAGTTCCCAACTTAGAAGGATGTAAGCTACCTGTTCTGCCACTACAAGGCAGACCACAAACCCTCTCAATGTAAAACAACTGGTCTGAAGCCCAAGTGTTGAAACTAAAAGGCTTAAAATGAGTTACACCAAGCAGTAATAAATACAATTGAGTACTTTTAAGATGACGCAAAAGCAAAATAAAGTAGGAAGAAACACAAGTACAGTAAAAGCAGATAATTTTTTTTTTTTTTTCAGAAAAGTAGCAAAAGCAGTAGTAAATACAATTCTCATGCAGTGCAAGCTGGCACACTTGAATATGTAGCAATATTAGTCCACACACAGTTTGAAAAAATGTAATTAAGTTAAAAAGGACTAAAAGCAAGTGCAGAAAGGGTTAATTATGTAGAATGCGGTAAAGAGATGGGCCTGGGGGAGTGTCTTAGATCAAATCCACAGTGGGGCAGGCACTGCAAAAGCCACCAAATTTAAACTACAACCAAGAACTGGGAGGGGGGGGGACCAGTTTCAACACAGATGTGAGGAATGTGCAAATTATAAAGCCAAAAAATATATACTGTTCATAGATTATATATATATATATATACACACACACACACACACACACACACACACACACACACAACAGATATCTAAGCAAACAATTTAGCTCTATAATACAGAATAATACAGAAAAGTACACTCAGCTCTATATATTTGCAGATAGTTCTGTAAGGCTGTCTCTCAAACTAAGGTTCCAGTTTGAATGCAGATTGTGAATTATAGTATGATGAAGCTAAATACACACACATATTTTATATATAAAATAAGGTTCATAGGTAGGTACTAGGCTATCGGCCCAAGGGTCTACGTAAGCCTAGCCACCCAAGAAAGTTATTTTCCTGTGCCACTGTCCAGCAGAGACAAAGAAGTGATCCCCGGGGTGTATTTTCTATTTCCCATCCACTCATCAAAATTTTTCTTGAAGAGTGCTAATGAAGAACTTTGCTTGACATAGATGGGTAGCTTGTTCCAGAGTATAGGAAGTCTCAGGGAAAGGAATCTATCCCTCCAGCGTGTCCCGTTTATTGTGGTGACAAGGTTTAGGTCCCTAGAGTGTGTCTTGGAGGGATTGGGATTTCTTTAGGTGTACCATGTCCAACAGCTCTGGGTTTGACATAGCTTTATATGTTAGGCAGAGATCACCTCGGAGTAGGCGATATGCTACAGAGTAAAGCCGGAGTTTTTTGAGGCAGCCAGTGTAGGGCACTTGTTCGAGGCCAGTAATCCTCTTTGTGAGGTACTTCTGTGGCCCTTCCAGCTGCTGCAGATGTCTTGTGAGTTACATTCCAAAAGGGGCGTTGCACGCTATAATGGGTCTAATGAGTGACAAGTAGAGGGGAACAATGACCTCTTTTTCCCTGGATGAGAACCCTTTAATGATGAGGTGTGCCACATAGGAATTCCTGACTACTGTGGCGATGTGACTATCAAAGGAGAGACTACTGTCCACCTGGGTCCCAAGGTCTCTTATCACGCATTCGGTGTTAAGTAGACTGCTGCCTATGTGGTAGTTCATGGGTACAGAGTTTTTACCAAAGGGGATGACACTGCACTTTTTGACATTGAGCTTGAGGCCATGGCATTGACACCAGGAATCTGTCTCAGTGAGGCCCTTCTGTAGGATGTCCACATCATTTGGGGACTTGACTATGGCTCCTAGTGTTAGCCTGTACTTCAGAGAAGTAGATACCAAATAGGAGAGGTCCCAGGACGGAACCCTGTGGCACTCCACTTGTCACTGCCTTGAGGTCAGATTTGGAGTCTGCAACTTTTACAGTGTGGGTTCTGTCAGTGAGCCAGTTGGCAACCCATCTTGTGAAGTAGGGATTTATACCTAGTTTAGGGAGTTTAACTATAATTCCAGAAAGGGGGATGGTGTCGAAAGCCTTGGCGAGGTCAAGATAGGCTGTGTGAACCACCTTACCCTCATCCACGGCTTTGGTGACTGCCTCAAAGAAGTCAATCAGGGTCAGGAGGCATGATCTGCCTTTCACAAACCTGAACTGGGTGGGATCCAGAGTTTGGAGGTTACCAATGTCTTTGTTTAGGAGTTCCATGATACAAAAACTCCAAGGAAAGGGTGCCACTATACCAAGAACCAGTAAAACCACAACAGGCACCCAAAGAGGCAGAAGGTAATAATGAAACACGAGCCTGTAGGTGTAAGCAGCAGCAGGTTTAAACCTGCTGCTGCTTACACCTACAGGCTCGTGTTTTATTATTACCTTCTGC